>NW_024412420.1:8132927-8222418 GCF_014898765.1 Herpailurus yagouaroundi | reverse complement strand
GTATATATGTATATATGTATATGTATACATATGTATATATGTATATACATGTATATATGTATATGTATATATATGTATATATATATTTTTTCTGGGTAATCTTTAGTGTATGGAACTTTTAATTGCAATCTGGATGCTCTGAGTATATTTCTTTTTTTTTTTTTTCAACGTTTATTTATTTTTGGGACAGAGAGAGACAGAACATGAACGGGGGAGGGGCAGAGAGAGAGGGAGACACAGAATCGGAAACAGGCTCCAGGCTCTGAGCCATCAGCCCAGAGCCTGACGCCGGGCTCGAACTCACAGACCGCGAGATCGTGACCTGGCTGAAGTCGGACGCTTAACCGACTGCGCCACCCAGGTGCCCCAACTCTGAGTATATTTCTAATAATTATTATTGATTAGTGGCCTAATTTCTTTATTGTGAAATTTGACAGAATAATATAGTTCCTCCAGAGTAATGTAGCTCCTCTTCTAGTCTGGGCAAGAGAAATCCCTTCTCTGGCCCTATGCTTTGGAGGGTCTCACTTCAGTTTACTTCTACCTCTGCCTCTTCCCATGGTGTAAACATTTCTGTGACCCAGAGAATGTATCTAATTAGAGACACGCTCCTCCTTTTCTAGATTAGTCTCTGGGTATTTGGGATTTTAGAGCTCCATCCCAAATGGCTCATAAGCCTCTTTCTTAGATCTAGGTAGACCACACTGCCACTCTGTACCTAGGTTTAAGGTGTGGCCAGAGTATTTGATACGAGGTACAGAATGGAGCCAAAGTATAGAGGAAATCAAGGATGGCATTGGTCATGTGTGGGGGGCGGGGGCATTCTTTCTACACTGCCATGCCTAGCAGAAAACACTGAAGAACAAAGGTTTCTAAATATGATCTGAACTTCAAGTTATTATGATTATATGTTTGTCAAGATATGATACTAGAATAAATTTTATCCAACAGTTTAATAGTCATGGATGCAGGTTTCGATTTGTACTTTTCTCTGGGCCTTGCAAATGTTGTCAGAAGGCACGGTAAAAGTAAAATACCTTAACATTTTGAAAGAGATAGAATTCTGTCCAACCCTCAGTTCTCCTGACTAATTGAGTACCTTCGAGTAAGGTACCAACCTTCTTTGAAATCTGTAATTTCTCATTAATAAAGAGTAAAATATTATGTCCTTATTAGAGAGTTTTGTATGAGTTAAATGACATGTGCAGGGTAAGTGAAGATTCGTTCATCAAAAATAAATTGTAAATAACCTACCATAGCATAGGAAATGTGCTAATTAGCTCTGAAACACAGATGAGGATGATAAAATACTGGCCTTTGAAGATTCAAGATAATAAAAATGGGCAATAAAGTTATAGGGGCCATGACAGAGATATGTATGAAAGAAAGCAGAAAAAATGTTATCCATGATAAGTGCGGAGAGCTTCATTTGAAGGACTCTAAAGCTGAGTTTTAAAAAATATTGTAGACAGAGAGAAAAGGTGAACACAGGCATATAGCAAATAAGTTTGTGCAAGTATGTAGCAAAAGGCAGGGGAATTACCTAGTGTAAGTACCATGAGACAGAGACAAGTACTTTAGCTGTAGGTAATAGGAACATGATTCTACAAGGTACTATATTTCCTATGCACTAGAAAGTAACTCTGAGAACTAGTCACATTGGCAATATGTTGAGCTAGATGTCTGAAGAAACCCTCCTAGATTAAGGTGCCGTACGTTAATAGGTAAAATATTAAAAACAACCATTTAAACGAATCTCTGAGATTGTGGATAAGATCGGAAACAAGAAACATCCTAATATATATGTAAGCTCTGAGACCAGCACGTATGTCTGAGTCTTTGTTAATTAGTGAAAGCCTAGAGCATGAGAACAGTGGACAACCCCTGACCCTCCACAGGGTAGCAATCCGATCAAAGATGCCACCGTGAAGCTGAGGATATCCCCAAATCTCCAAAAGTGTCCTCCCCTGTGAGGGTGAATAATAACACAAGAAAATGTTCTGCCATGGAAGACTTGCCTGTCGTGGCTTTCATACTGGACGGAGGCAAAAAAAAAAAAAAAATTAAGTTTAACAAAATGTGTTTTCCTAAAATACTTCATCTGCCCTCATTAGGGTTAGAGTCAGAATTCACTAAGGTTACATGACCCTAAAACTAGGGACCCCTAACCACGTAGCAAAAGCAATTGAAGAGCACCCTGGAGGAATATGCATTAAAGTTGGGCTAAACATATCTTGGATAGATAAAGTTCCATAGGATTTGAGGTTACTGCCCCCAAATCACAAAGCACATTGGAAATTAGCCAATGCTGCTGAGAGTTATGAAACACAATGAAAGAATATTAGCATATTAGAATTATGTAAAAGAAAATACAAAATATGCATGGTTAACATATGCAAGGAAATGAAAGAGTGTACCAAAAGCATGATAAGGAATGTGTTATTTACAGATTTGAAAAGGAACAAAAAGAAAACTCTTAAAAATGAAGAATAAGGAATAGAAATTTGAAAGTCAGTGGCTATATTAGAAAGCAGAAGAGACAAAGCCAAGGAGAGAATTATAAAATGGGTAAATGCTTCAAAATAATTAATTCTGTATGTAAGAAGGAGAGATGAGATTTAAAATATTAAAGAGAAAGGAAGAATTATAAGTGATAGAATGAAAAAAAATATAACGTTTCTAATTGGCTTTTCAGAGGAGAGAAGGTGAAGATACAATCTTTGAAGAGGTATTGGCTGATTATTTTTTCATAGTTTTTAAATTTTATTTTGATTCCAGTTAACATACATTGTTGTATTAGTTTCAAGTGTACAGTATAGCGATTCAGTACTTCCACGCATCACCCAGTGCTCATCACAAGTGCACTTTTTAATACCCGTCACCTATTTCACCCCTCCCCCCAACCACCTCCCTCTGGTAACCATCAGTTCCTTCTCTATAATTAACAGTCTGTTTCTTGATTTCCCTCTCCCTCCCTCCCTCCCTCCCTCCCTCCCTCCCTCCCTCTCTCTCTCTGTCTTATTTTTTCCCTTTGATCATTTCTTCCCCTTTGAGTTTAAATTTAAATTCCAGTTAGTTAACATACAGTGTAATATTAATTCATGTATAGAATTCAGTGACTCATCACTTACACACAACACACAGTTCTCATCACGACAAATACCCTTCTTAACACCCTTCACCCATCTAGCCCTTCCCCTGGCCCACTTTCCTTCCAGCAACCCTCAGTTTGTTTTTTACAGTTAAGAGTCTGTTTTCTGGTTTGCCTCTATTTCCCCCCCCTAAACTCGTCTGTTTTGGTTCTTAAATTTCACATATGAGTGAAACCATATGGCATATTTGCCTTTCTCTGACTGACTTATTTTGCTAAGCATAATACTCTCTGGCTCCATCCACATCACTGGAAATGGCAAGATGGCATTCTTTTTGATGGCTGAGTTACAGTCCACTGTATGCATATACCACATCTTCTTTATCCATTCATCAGTCCATGGACATTTGGGATCTTTCCATAATTTGGCTGTTGCTGATAATGCTGCTGTAAATGTCGGGGTGCATGCATACCTTCAAATCAGTATTTTTGTATCCTTTGGGTAAATACCTAGTAGTGCAATTGCTGGATCACAGGATGGTTCTAATTTAATTTTCTGAGAAACCTCCTTACTGTTTTTCAGAGTGGCTGCAGTTTGCATTCCCACCAGCAGGGCAAAAGGGTTCCACTTTCTCCGCATCCTCGCCAACATCTGTTGTTTTCTTGTATTGTCATTTTTAGCCATTTTGACAAGTGTGAGGTGATAGCTCATGGTGGTTTTGATTTGTATTTCTCTGATCATGGGTGATGTTGAGTGTCTTTTCATGTCTCTGTTAGCTATCTGGATGTCTTCTTTAGAAAAGTGTCTATTCACATCTTCTGCCCATTTTTAAACTGGATTATTTGTTTTTTGGGTGTGGACTTCTATAAGTTCTTTATGTATTTTGGATACTAATGCTTTATCCGATATGTCATTTAGGAAGATCTTCTCCCATCATTCTTTTTATGGTTAGGTAGTATTCTAGTCTCTCTCTCTCTCTCTCTCTCTCTCTCTCTCTGTGTGTGTGTGTGTGTGTGTGTGTGGCACATCTTCTTTATCCATTCATCTATTGATAGACAATTGGGTTGCTTCCATATTTTGGCTATTGTAAATAATGCTGCAGTAAACATGACCATGCATACATCTTTTCAAATTAGTGTTTTCATGTTATTTGGGTAAATACACAATAGTGGCATTGCTGGGTCATATGGTAATTCTATTTTTAGCTTTTTTTGTTGTTGTTGTTAAGAAAACTCCATACTGTTTTCCACAGTGGCTGTACCAGTTTATATTCCCACCAACAGTGCACAAGGGTTCCTTTTTTTTCCACATCCTTACCAACACTTGTTGTTTGTTATGTTTTTTTATTTGAACCATTTGGACAAGTGTGAGTTGATCTCTCTTTTTTTATTACAAACTTTCTATTCAGGTGTACTGAGTCAAAATCTGTATGTTTCCACGTATCTCAGATGATTCATATGCACACGAAGGTTTGGGAAGTACTGAGCTAGGTAACGCATGAACAAAAAGCCTGAAATTCTTCCTATTTTCACTATGTTTATTTCTCATGAATGCTACCTGACCACCACAAGTAAGCAAAAGGGTTCTGCTTACCATGGTCACTCAAGGATTAAGTCTTTGGAACAGCTATTTTCTCAAACATTGCCAGTTGTTTTTCCAAAGGTAAAAATCTAAGATGGTTCTTTCATCAGCCTACCAGACTATCAAATAAGTAAATTATTGATGTCACTGATGTCTTCTTTCTTTTTCTACTTTCTCCTTCTTCTGCGTTACTAACAAATTTTGATCTTACCTCAAGTATAACATTTAACCTATTGCATTAATTTTTTGTATGTTTGTCGTTTCTCTGTTTGCTTCATTGCGATAGAGCCGATCTTTCCTTGTACATCTTTACATATTGAATGTTAAGTTCAGAAAAGTTTATGATTTGTGGAATTTTATATTTTGCAAATTACCACATTTAGAATGAGAGACTTTTTTCCAGATTAAGAAATATATCAATTGCTTTAGAAGAGAACTTAGTACTAGGAAGGCCCTATTAAAACATGTCAGCATCTGAGGTCAGAATGAGGAGACCTTTCCTGAATTCAGTAAGGATGGTGAATGGGAATAGTTTGACCGATGATCTTAACACCTTTGATAGCATGTCTTATCTACAGAAAACGAATGAAAAGTTGAAAGTATGAGTATACCCTGACTGCAATACTGATCCTCCTAGGGGGCAGGACGGAAAGTACCTTTCACGTTGCCCAAATGTGAAACTATAGCTACTTTTGAATTTTAATTAGTTGTTTTCTACAAAGCACATATTCTGCAATTTAGAGATAGTTTATAATATTTAGCCATCTGCAGCCAATATTTGTAGGCTACTAAAGCCTAGATTCCCTTTCTCCCCTGTTTCTTATAAATCATCTTATACATCCATGACCTGTCTTTTCTAATAGTACTGAAGACCAACACAATGCAGAGACTATTAGAATATTGGTACTAGGTCACAAGATGTCTTTGATATTAGCTCAAACAGTCCACACTGTAAATTTATGATTGTTCTTATATAATGGTTAAGATAACTGAGGAAAATGTGATTACGTGATTTTTCTCAGCTTTGTAGTGCTAGAGGATTTATGGAGGCAAATTTATCAATTATCCTTTATAATTCTTAGAAAATTAGAAATAGAACTTTGGACAAACTAAAAGTTGCTAATACTGAATTCTTATGTATCCCTCTGTGCCAAGAATTTATTTCTGGAAAAAACTCACAGTTTTATTACATGCTCATAAATTTATTGAAGATGTATTAAATTTTGGAAGTATTTAATTGAGTATTTCATATATCTTTATGTAAAGTTCACTGGAAGAAATTTCCATAAAGCTTTAGAAAACATAAATTGATAGTACAAACAATTAAGAGATACAGATTATGACAAAGGAAAAAGAAAAATCTGGAAACATCTCAGTTTGTCGTAAACTTTTTCTTTCAACAAGAGATCACAGAATTCTGAAATGGACCTCTTTAATTTAAAAATGACCCTCTTCAGGGGCGCCTGGGTGGCGCAGTCGGTTAGGCGTCCGACTTCAGCCAGGTCACGATCTCGCGGTCCGGGAGTTCGAGCCCCGCGTCAGGCTCTGGGCTGATGGCTCAGAGCCTGGAGCCTGTTTCCGATTCTGTGTCTCCCTCTCTCTCTGCCCCTCCCCCGTTCATGCTCTGTCTCTCTCTGTCCCCAAAATAAATAAACGTTAAAAAAAAAAATTAAAAAAATAAATAAATAAAAATGACCCTCTTCAACATACTTTGTTTCATGGCATGCAGAAGTTGAGTTGTATGGGTCACCTGGGTGGATCAGTCAATTGAGCCTCCTACTTCAGCTCAGGTCATGATCTCCTGGTTCCTGTCCTTACATTGGGCTCCCTGCTGCCAGCCTGTCAGGGCAGAACCTGCTTCAGATCCTCTGTCTCCCTCCTCTGCCCCCTCCCCCACTTGCGCTCTCTCAAAAGTAAATAAACATTTAAAATATTTAAGTTGCACCTGATTTTCTTAGTATTGAAAATATATTAAGCCACCTGGGTGGCTCAGTTGGTTAAGTGTCCAACTCTTAGTTTTGGCTCAGGTCATGATCTAATAGTTCATAGGATCAAACCCTTTATTGGGCTCTGCACTGATGCTGGAAACTGCTTGGAATTCTCTCTCCCTCTCTCTCTCTCTCTCATTCTCCAAATAAATAAACTTAAAAAAAAAAGAAAATATATCTATGTCCTTACTATCAAGTTTAGGAAATCAGTCTAGCTTATAGAAGCAAGAGACTTAACCATAAAACTGTCATTTTCCTTCTCTCAATTCTATAGCCATCAACAGCTCAGAATTGACAACTGATCTACCCAAAAATCAGTATACTAGCTCTCAGTCCTTCATCAGGGCTGATCTTATTCTGTACTTCTAAAAGAATAGGGAGAAGGGCACCTGGGTGGTTTAGTTGGTTAAGTTTCCAACTTCGGCTCAGATCATGATCTCATGATTTGTGAGTTCGAGCCCTGTGTTAAGCTCTGCATTGACAGCATGGGCCTGCTTCAGATTCTCTGTCTCCCTCCCTCTCTTCCCCTCCCCTGCTCATGGACGCTCACTTGCAGGCACTCACTCACTCACGCTCTCTCAAAAATAAATAAATAAACATTAAAAAAATAAAAGAATAGAGAGGTATGTGTCAACATTTTGGTCAATGTTACTTCACTCTTACTAGAAGGCAAGTACATGAAGAAATAAAATACTTAGCTGCATTTAGTAATAATGAGTTATTTCCAAGCAAAGTAAACAAATAAACAACACATATTTGGAATCTTTTAGAAAGTAGTGAATAGGCTAAAACAGTTGTGAGCATTCAGTGAGGAAATATGATCATTGTATATTGCTGGGAATTTGTTTTTGTTGGGGTCAGTGATTGGTTTCAAGCAATAATCCCAGATTTGTTTACATGTTAGAATAATTTGGAATATTTAAAAAGTGATGCCCAAGGTGTACCCTAGATTAATTGAGTTAGAATTCTCTGGGGAAGCACTTTAGACATCAACATATATATGAATAATAAAATAATGTAATATTAGTAATAAATAATAATTTATAATATAAGTATATGAATATAGCATTATAAAATACATTTATTAAATATAAATAAAATAATATAAATATATATTTCCATATTTCTTTTTATTCATAATTGTTTCTTTTCTTCCTAATTATTTTTAATAAAGTGCAGTAGACACGAAATACTACATTAGTTTTAGTTGTACAACATAGTGATTTGACAAACCTGTTCAGGCATCAATATATTTTTTAAGCTCTCTAGAGATTCTAATATGGAGCCACTTTTGAGATCCACTGGTTTAATTACTGTCTATTTTTTTTTAATTTTAGTTAGTTAACATACGGTGCAATATTGGTTTCTAGAGTATAGTTCAGTGACTTGTCACCTATGTACAACATCCAGTGCTCATCACAAGAAGTGCCCTCTTTAATATCCATCACCCATCTAGCCCATTCCCCCCCCCCCCACCTCCCTCAATCAACCCTGTTTTTTCTCTGTCTTTAAGGGGATCTTATGGCTTGTTTCCCTTTTTCATTTTTTCTGGTCCCCCTCCCATATGTGCATCTGATTTTTTTCTTAAATTCCACATATGAGTGAGATCATATGGTGTTTGTCTTTCTCTGACTGACTTATTTAACTTAGCATAATACACTTTAGCTCCATCCACAACATTGCAAATGACCACAGTTTCACTTTTTTGATGGCTGAGTAATATGCCATTGTGTATATATGCCACATCTTCTTTACTCATTCATCAGTCAGTTGGCATTTGGGTTCTCTCCATAGTTTGACTATTGATGATAATGCTGCAGTAAACATTGGAGTGCATGTATCCCTTCAAATCTGTACTTTTATCTCCTTTATGAAAATTTCTAGTATTACAATTGCTGGGTCATAGGGTAGTTATATTTTTAACTTTTTGAGGAACCTCTGTACTATTCTTCAGAGTGACTGTACCAGTTTGCATTCCCACCAACAGTGCAAGAGGGTTCACCTTTCTCTGCATCCTCCCCAAAACCTGTTGTCTCGTGTGTGTGTGTGTGTGTGTGTGTGTGTGTTTTCAATGTATGAAATTTATTGTAAAATTGGTTTCCATACAACACCCAGTGCTCATCCCAAAAGGTGCCCTCCTCAATACCCATCACCCACCCTCCCCTCCCTCCCACCCCCCATCAACCCTCAGTTTGTTCTCAGTTTTTAAGAGTCTCTTATGCTTTGGCTCTCTCCCTCTCTAACCTCTTTTTTTTTTCTTCCCCTCCCCCATGGACTTCTGTTAAGTTTCTCAGGATCCACATAAGAGTGAAAATATATGGTATCTGTCTTTCTCTGTATGGCTTATTTCACTTAACGTAACACTCTCCAGTTCCATCCACGTTGCTACAAAGGGCCATATTTCATTCTTTCTCATGGCCACGTAGTACTCCATTGTGTATATGAACCACAATTTCTTGATCCATTCATCAGTTGATGGACATTTAGGCTCTTTCCATAATTTGGCTATTGTTGAGAGTGCTGCTCTAAACATTGGGGTACAAGTGCCCCTATGCATCAGTACTCCTGTATCCCTTGGGTAAATTCCTAGCAGTGCTACTGCTGGATCATAGGGTGGGTCCATTTTTAATTTTCTGAGGAACCTCCACACTGCTTTCCAGAGCGGCTGCACCAATTTGCATTCCCACCAACAGTGCAAGAGGGTTCCCGTTTCTCCACATCCTCTCCAGCATCTATAATCTCCTGATTTGTTCATTTTGGCCACTCTGACTGCCGTGAGGTGATATCTGAGTGTGGTTTTGATTTGTATTTCCCTGATGAGGAGTGACGCTGAGCATCTTTTCATGTGCCTGTAGGCCATCCGGATGTCTTCTTTAGAGAAGTGTTTATTTTTGAGTTTATTTTTGTGAATGGTGTAAGAAAGTGGTCTAGTTTCATTCTTCTGCATGTTGCTGTCCAGTTCTCCCAGCACCATTTGTTAAAGAGACTGTCTTTTTTTCCATTGGATATTCTTTCCTGCTTTGTCAAAGATGAGTTGGCCATACTTTTGTGGGTCTAGTTCTGGAGTTTCTATTCTATTCCATTGGTCTATGTGTCTGTTTTTGTGCCAATTCCATGCTGTCTTGATGATGACAGCTTTGTAGTAGAGGCTAAAGTCTGGGATTGTGATGCCTCCTGCTTTGGTCTTCTTCTTCAAAATTACTTTGGCTATTTGGGGCCTTTTGTGGTTCCATATGAATTTTAGGATTGCTTGTTCTAGCTTCAAGAAGAATGCTGGTGCAATTTTGGTTGGCATTGCATTGAATGTGTAGATAGCATTGGGTAGTATTGACATTTTGACAATATTTCTTCTTCCAGTCCATGAGCATGGAATGTTTTTCCATCTCTTTATATCTCCTTCAATTTCCTTCATAAGCTTTCTATAGTTTTCAGCATACAGATCTTTTACATCGTTGGTTAGATTTATCCCTAGGTATTTTATGCTTCTTGGTGCAATTGTGAATGGAATCAGTTTCTTTATTTGTCTTTCTGTTGCTTCATTGTTAGTGTATAAGAATGCAACTGATTTCTGTACATTGATTTTGTATCCTGTGACTTTGCTGAATTCATGTATCAGTTCTAGCAGACTTTTGGTGGAGTCTGTCGGATTTTCCATGTATAATATCATGTCATCTACAAAAAGTGAAAGCTTGACTTCATCTTTGCCAATTTTGATACCTTTATTTTCCTTTTGTTGTCTGATTGCTGATGCTAGAACTTCCAACAATGTGTTAAACAACAGCAGTGAGAGTGGACATCCCTGTCGTGTTCCTGATCTCAGGTAAAAAGCTCTCAGTTTTTCCCCATTAAGGATGATGTTAGCTGTGGGCTTTTCATAAATGGCTTTTTGATGTTTAAGTATGTTCCTTCTGTCCCAACTTTCTCGAGGGTTTTATTAAGAAAGTTTGCTGAATTTTGTCAATGCCTTTTTTTCATCGATTGACAGGATCATATGGTTCTTTTCTTTTATTAATGTGATGCATCACGTTGATTGATGTGCGAATGTTGAGCCAGCCCTGCATCCCAGGAATGAATCCCACTTGATCATGGTGAATAATTGTTTTTATATGCTGTTGAATTCGATTTGCTAGTATCTTATTGAGAATTTTTGCATCCATATTCATCAGGGATATTGGCCTGTAGTTCTCTTTTTTTACTGGGTCTCTGTCTGGTTTAGGAATCAAAGTAATACTGGCTTCATAGAATGAGTCTGGAAGTTTTCCTTCCCTTTCTATTTTTTGGAAAATCTTGAGAAGGCTAGGTATTATCTCTGCTTTAAACGTCTGGTAGAACTCCCCTGGGAAGTCATCTGGTCCTGGACTCTTATTTGTTGGGAGATTTTTGATGACTGATTCAATGTTTTCACTGGTTATGGGTCCGTTCAAGCTTTCTATTTCCTCCTGATTGAGTTTTGGAAGCGTGTGGGTGTTTAGGAATTTGTCCATTTCTTCCAGGTTGTCCAGTTTGTTGGCATACAATTTTTCATAGTATTCCCTGATAATTGCTTGTGTCTCTGAGGGATTGGTTGTAATAATTCCATTTTCACTCATGATTTTATCTATTTGGGTCATCTCTCTTTTCTTTTGAGAAGCCTGGCTAGAGGTTTATCATTTTGTTTATTTTTTCAAACAAACAACTCTTGGTTTCGTTGATCTGCTCTACAGTTTTTTTAGATTCTATATTGTTTATTTCTGCTCTGATCTTTATTATTTCTCTTCTTCTGCAGGATTTAGGCTGTCTTTGTTGTTCTGCTTCTGTTTCCTTTAGGTGTGCTGTTAGATTTTGTATTTGGGATTTTTCTTGTTTCTTGAGATAGGGCTGGATTGCAATGTATTTTCCTCTCAGGACTGCCTTCGCTGCGTCCCAAAGCGTTTGGATTGTTGTATTTTCATTTTCGTTTGTTTCCATATATTTTTTAATTTCTTCTCTAATTGCCTGGTTGACCCACTCATTCGTTAGTAGGGTGTTCTTTAACCTCCATGCTTTTGGAGGTTTTCCAGACTTTTTCCTGTGGTTGATTTCAAGCTTCATCGCATTGTGGTCTGAAAGTATGCATGGTATGATTTCAATTCTTGTATACTTATGAAGGGCTGTTTTGTGACCCAGTATGTGATCTATCTTGGAGAAGGTTCCATGTGCACTCGAGAAGAAAGTATATTCTGTAGCTTTGGGATGCAGAGTTCTAAATATACCTGTCAAGTCTATCTGATCCAATGTATCATTCAGGGCCCTTGTTTCTTTATTGACCGTGTGTCTAGATGATCTATCCATTTCTGTAAGTGGAGTGTTGAAGTCCCGTGCAATTACCACATTCTTATCAATAAGATTGCTTATGTTTGTGAGTAATTGTTTTATATATTTGGGGGCCCCCTTATTCGGCGCATAGACATTTATAATTGTTAGCTCTTCCTGATGGATAGACCCTGTCACTATTATATAATGTCCTTCTTCATCTCTTGTTACAGCCTTTAATTTAAAGTCTAATTTGTCTGATATAAGTATGGCTACTCCAGCTTTCTTTTGGCTTCCAGTAGCATGATAAATAATTCTCTATCCCCTCACTTTCAATCTGAAGGTGTCCTCAGGTCTAAAATGAGTCTTTTGTAGACAGAAAATAGATGGGTCTTGTTTTTTTATCCATTCTGATACCCCATGTCTTTTGGTTAGCGAATTTAGTCCATTTACATTCAGTGTTATTATAGAAAGATATGGGTTTAGAGTCATTGTGATGTCTGTAGGTTTCATGCTTGTAGCGATGTCTCTGGGACTTTGTCTCACAGCATCCCCCTTAGGATCTCTTGTAGGGCTGGTTTAGTGGTGACGAATTCTTTCAGTTTTTGTTTGTTTGGGAAGACCTTTATCTATCCTTCTATTCTAAATGACAGACTTGCTAGATAAAGGATTCTCGGCTGCATATTTTTCTGTTCATCACATTGAAGATTTCCTGCCATTGCTTTCTGGCCTACCAAGTTTCAGTAGAGAGTTAGTAACGAGCCTTATAGGTCTCCCTTTATATATTAGAGTACGTTTATCCCTAGCTGCTTTCAGAATTTTCTCTTTATCCTTGTATTTTGCCAGTTTTACTATGATATGTCATGCAGAAGATCGATTCAAGTTACATCTAAAGGGAGTTCTCTGTGCCTCCTGGATTTCAATGCCTTTCTCCTTCCCCAGATCAGGGAAGTTCTCAGCTATTATTTCTTCAAGTACACCTTCAGCACCTTTCCCTCTCTCTTCCTCCTCTGGAATATGAATTATGCGTAGATATTTCTCTTCGTGCATCACTTAGTTCTCTAATTTTCCCCTCATACTCCTGGATTTTTTTTATCTCTCTTTTTCTCAGCTTCCTCTTTTTCCATAATTTTATCTTCTAGTTCACCTATTCTCTCCTCTGCCTCTTCAATCCAAGCCGTGGGTGTTTCCATTTTATTTTGCAACTCGTTGATAGCATTTTTTAACTCCTCCTGGCTGTTCCTTAGTCCTTTGATCTCTGTAGCAATGGATTCTCTGCTGTTCTCTATACTGTTTTCAAGCCCAGCGATTAATTTTATGACTATTATTCTAAATTCACTTTCTGTTATATTATTTAAATCCTTTTTGATCAGTTCATTATGTGTTGTTATTTCCTGGAGATTCTTTTGAGGGGAATTCTTCTGTTTGGTCATTTTGGATAGTCCCTGAGTGGTGGGGACCTGCAGGCCACTTCCCCTGTGCTGTGGTGTGTAACTGGAGTTGGTGGGTGGGGCCGCAGTCCGACCTGGTGTCTGCCCCCAGCCCACTGCTGGGGCCACAGTCAGACTGGTGTGTGCCTTCTCTTCCCCTCTCCTAGGGGTGGGATTCACTGTGGGGTGGCGTGGCCCGTCTGGGCTACTTGCACACTGCCAGGCTTATGGTGCTGGGGTTCTGGTGTATTAGCTGGGGTGGATTGACAGGGTGCATGGGGCGGGAGGGGCAGGCTCAGCTCACTTTTCCTTTGGAGATCTGCTTTGGGAGGGGCCCTGTGGCACCGGGAGGGAGTCAGACCCACCAGAGGGATGGATCCGCAGAAACACAGCGTTGGGTGTTTGCGTGGTACAAGCAAGTTCCCTGACAGGAACTGGTTCCCTTTGGGATTTGGCTGGGGGGTGGGCAAGGGAGATGGCGCTGGCGAGCACCTTTGTTCCCCACAAACTGAGCTCTGTTGTCCCGAGGCTCAGCAACTCTCCCTCCAGTTGTCCTCCAGCCTTCCCGCTCTCTGAGCAGAGCTGTTAACTTACAGCCTTCCAGATGTTAAGTCCCGCTTGCTGTCAGAACACACTCCATCCGGCCCCTCTGCTTTTGCAAGCCAGACTCGGGGTCTCTGCTTGACCGGCGGGCTGCCCCTCCACCCCGGCTCCCTCCTGCCAGGCCGTGTAGTGGGCACAGCCTCACTGCCCTTCCTACCCTCTTCCATGGGCCTCTCGTCTGTGCTTGGCTCCAGGGAATCTGTTCTGCTAGTCTTCTGGTGGTTTTCTGGGTTATTTATGCAGGTGTGGGTGGAATCTAATTGATCAGCAGGAGCGGTGAGCCCAGCGTCCTCCTATGCTGCCATCTTCCCTCAATCCTAAATAATCTCTTGTGTGTGTGTGTGTTTTTTTTTTAAGTTTATTTATTTTGGGAGAGAGAGTGTGTGAAAACAGGGGAGGGATAGAGAGAGAGAGGCAGAGAGAGAATTCCAAGTAGTCTCAATGCTTTCAGGGCAGAGTCTGACAAGAGGCTTAATCTCACAAATCAAGAGATTATGACCTGAGCCAAAATCAAGATTTAGACACAAAACCAATGAACCACCCAGGTACCCCATTTTATGTTTTTACTTTTAGCCACTTTGACAGGTGTGAGGTGATATCTCACCATGGTTTTGATTTGTATTTCCCTGATGATGAGTGGTTTCGAACATCTTTTCATGTGTCTGTTAGCCATCTGGAGGTCTTCTTTGGAAAAGTATCTATTCATGTCTTCTGCCCATTTCTTAACTGGATTATTTAGTTTTTGGGTGTTGAGTTTGAGAAGCTCTTTACAGATTTTGGGTATTAAGCCCTTATCATATATGTCATTTGCAAATATCTTCTCCAATTCCATAAACTACCTTTTATTTTTGCTTTTGTTTCCTTTGTTATGCACCATTTCATCTTGATGAAATCCCAGTAGTTCATTTTTGCTTTTGTTACCCTGCCTTCAGCAACGTGTCTAGTAAGAAGTTGCTTCAGTGTAGGTTAAAGAGGTTGTTGGCTGTATTCTCCTCTAGGATTTTGATGGGTTCCTGTCTCACATTTAGGTCTTTCATCCATTTTGAGTTTATTTTTGTGTACGGTGTAAGAAAGTGGTCCAGTTTCATTCTTTTGCATGTTGCTGTCTAGTTTTCCCAAAGCCATTAGTTGAAGAGACTTCCTTTTTTCCACTAGATATTCTTTCCTACTTTGTCAAGATTAGTTGACCATATAGTTGTGGGTCCATTTCTGGTTGCCTATTCTGTTCCTTTGATGTATGTGTTTTTGTGCCACTACTATACTGTCTTGATGACTACAGCTTTGTAATATAGCTTGAAATCCAGAGTCGTGATGCCTCCAGTTTTTTTCTTTTTCAGAATTGCTTTGGCTATTTGGGTTCTTTTGTGGTTCATATAAATTTTAGGATTGTTTGTTCTAGGTCTGTGAAAAAATGCTGTTGGTATTTTGATAAGGATTGCATTGAATGTGTAGCTTGCTTTGGGTAGTATAGATATTTTAACAATGTTTGTTCTTCTAGTCCATGAGCATGGAATACTTTTCCATTTCTTTGTGACCACTTCCATTTCTTTCATAAGCATTCTATAGTTTTCAGAGTACAGATCGTTTACCTCTTTAGTTAGGTTTATTCTTAGGTATCTTATTGTTTTTGGTGCAATTGCAAATGGGAATGATTCCTTGATATCCTTTTCTGCTCCTTCATTATTGGTGTATAGAAATTCAACATATTTCTGCATATTGATTTTATATCCTGCAACTTTGCTGAATACATATATTAGTTCTATCAGTTTTTTGGTGGAGTCTTTGGGTTTTCTACATAGAGTATCATGCTGTCTGCAAATAGTGAAAATTTGACTACTTTCTTGACAATTTAGATGTCTTTTATTTCTTTTTGTGGTCTGATTGCTGAGGCTAAGACTTCTAGTACTATGTTAAATAGTAATGGTGAGAGTCAACATCTTTGTCTTGTTCCTGACCATAGGGGAAAGACTCTCCATTTTTCCCCATTGAAGGCGATATTAGCTTTGAGTCTTTCATATATGGCTTTCATGATATTGAGGTTATGTTCTCTCTATCCCTACTTTGTTGACGGTTTTGATCAAGAAAGGAGGCTGTATTTTGCCAAATGCTTTTTCTGCATATGGTTCATATGGTTCTTATCCTTTCTTTTATTAATGTGGGGTGTCACATTCATTGATCTGTGAATATTGAACCACCCTCACAACCTAGGTATAAATCTCACTTGATTGTAGTGAATAATTCCTTTAATGTACTGTTGAATTTGATTTGCTAGTATTTTATTGAGAATTTTTGCATCCATGTTCATCAGGGATATTGACCTGTAGTTCTCTTTTAACGGGGTCTTCGTCTGGTTTTGGAATCAAGGTAATGCTGACTTCTTAAAATGTGTCTGGAAGTTTTCCTTCCATTTCTATTTTTTGGAAAAGTTTGAGAAGAATAAGTAGTGACTCTTCTCTAACTGGTAGAATTCCCCTGGGAAGCCATCTGGCTCAGGACTTTTGTTTGTTGGGAGATTTTTAATAATTGATTCAATTTATGTTCTGGCTGTGGGTCTATTCAAATTTTCTATTTCTTCCTGCTCCAGTTTTGGTAGTTTATAGGTTTCTAGGAATTTGTCCAGTTTTTCCAGGTTGCCCAGTTTGTTGGCATATGGTTTTTCATAGTATTCTCTTATAATTATTTGTATTTTTGTGTGTGTGTTGGTTGTGATCTGTCATTCATGTTTGTATCTGTTAGGTCCCTTGTCTTTTCTTTTTGATAAGTCTGGCTAGGGGTTTATCAATTTTATTACTCTTTCAAAGAACCAGCTCTTAATTTTGTCAATCCGTTCTACTGTGTTGTTGTTGTTGTTGTTGTTGTGTGTGTTTCTATATTATTTATTTCTGCTCTAATGTTTATTATTTCTCTTCTTCTGCTTGCTTTAGGCTTTATTTGCCTGTCTTTTTCTAGCTCCTTTAGGTGTAAGGCTAGAATGTGTATTTGGGACCTTTCTTACTTCTTGAAGTAGGCCTGTATTCCAATATACTTCCCTCTAAGGACCTCATTTGCTGCATCCCAAAGGTTTTGGAACACTGCCATGTTTTCATTTTCATTTGCTTTCTTGTATTTTTTTTAAGTTTTGTTTTTAATTTCCTAGTTAATCCATTCACTTTTTAGTAGGATGGTCTTTAATATCCATATATTTGAAGTATTTCCAAATTTTTTTCTTGTGGGTGACTTCAAGCTTCATACCATTGTAATCTGAAAATAAACATGGTATGATCTCTATCTTTTTATACTTGTTGAGGGATTATTTGTGACCTAGCATGTGATCTCTTCTAGAGAATATTCTGTGTGCATTTGGAAAGAATGTGCATTCTGCTGCTGTAGGATAAAATGTTCTGAATATATCTGTCAAGTCCATCGGGTCCAGTGTGTCATTCAAACCCATTTTTTCCTTGGTGCTTTTCATCTGTCCATTGTTATAAGTGGGGTGTTAAAGTTCCCTACTATTACTATATTATTATCAATGAGTTTCTTTATGTTTTGTTGTTGTTGTTGTTAATTGATTTATATATTTGGGTGTTCCAAGTTGGGGGCATATATTTACAATTGTTAGATCTTCTTGATGAATAGACTCTTTAATTATGATATAATGCCCTTCTCCATCTCTGCTTACAATCTTTGTTATAAAATCCAGTTTGTTGGTATAACTATGGCTACTCCAGCCTTCTTTTGATGCCCATTAGCATGATAGATGGTTCTTCATTACCACACTTTCAATCTGCAAGTGTCTTTAGGTCTAAAATGAGTCTCTTATGGGCAGCATATAGATGGATATTGTTTGTTTATTTATCCATTCTGCTAACCTATGTCTTTTGATTGGAACATTTATTCCATTTACATTCAAAGTGATTATTGAAAGATATGAGTTCAGTGCCATTTTCTTACCTATAGACTTGGGGTTTCTGATGATGTTCCCTGGTCCTTTCTAGTCTTTGTTGCTTTTGGTCTTTTTTTTTCCCACTCAAAGAGTCCCCCTTAAAATTTCTTGCCGGACTGGTTTAGTGTTCAGGAACTCCTTAAGTTTTTATTTGGGAAGCTCTTTATCTCCCCTTCTATTTGAATGACAGCCTTGCTGGATAAAGAATTCTTGGCTATGTATTTTTCCCATTCACCACATTGCATATTTCCTGCCACTCCCTTCTGGTCTGCCAAGTTTCTGTGGACAGATCTGCTGCAAGCCTGTATTGTCTTCTCTTGTAGGTTAAGGACTTTTTTTTCCCTTGCTGCTTTCAGGATTCTTTCCTTGTCTGTGTATTTTTCAAATTTGACTATAATGTGCTTTGGTGATGGTCAGCATTTGTTGCATTTAATGGGAGTTCTCTGTGCTTCTTGGATTTTGATGTCTGTGTTCTTTCCCAGATTAGGGAAGTTTTCAGCTATAGTTTGTTCAATTAAACCTTCTGCTCTTTTTTCTCTCTCCTCATCCTCTGAGATTCCTATGATATAAATATGGCTACATTTTAGTAAGTCACTGACTTCCCTAAGTCAGTCTGCATGATCCATTATCTTTTTTTCCTTCTTCTTTCCAGCATCATTATTTTCCATAATTATAACTTCTGTAATACGGATTCGCTCTTCTGCTTTGTCCATCCTTGGTTCTATGGCCTCCATTTGGGATTGCATCTTGGTTATAGCATTTTAACCAATGCTATATATAAGAATTATATATTCTTATATTCTTATAATTCTTATAATCATTCTTATAGTCATTGTTTAATTCTTATAATTCTTATAATCATTGTTTAAAATTCTAGTTCAAATATCTTATATCCATATTGATGGATCCCTGGTTGTTAGCTCTACTTCCTTTTCTTTCTTTTGGGGTGAGTTTTTCCATCTCATCATTTTGTCCAGAAAAGAAAAGAAGAAATAGAAAACAAAACAAAAAACAAAGGAAAAAAAAACCTCAAAAAACCAAAAAGACCAGATCCTGGATATGTTTTGTTCTGCTTGTTAAAAGAATCTACACCCTCTCCCCCCAAAATAATAAAATAAAATGAAAATAAGCAAAAATAAACAATATATATGTATACATATATATGTATACATGTATGTATACACATATACATATATACACACACACAAATGAAAATAAAAGTTAAAAAAGAAATAAAAAATAAAAAGTGAAAAAATAAGAAAATAAATGAAAAAATAATTAAAAAATAAACAATGAAAGTAAAAAGGAAGCTAGATCCTATTTCCCTAGAGCTGAAGCTTTGCAGCACTCTATAATCAGTAGACTTGGTGTGAGTTGTTTATGCTGGTCATCTGGGGGAGGTACTTGCCATGCTGCTTCTCAGGCTGACTAGTTTCAGTGGAAGTGTGCCTGCAGGACGCAGCCAGGCTGGGTTTGGTGTAAGCTCTGGTGTCCACTGGGTGACACTGTTTTGCTCCCTGAAGACCTTTAGTGTTGATGGGAAGGATGAATATGTGAGGGCCATATTCTGTAGCCCCAGAGCTGAAAGTTTGCAACCCGTACTCTTCCATGAGCCCTCACAGAGCCATCAGTCACCCCTTGTATGTCTCAGGTTTCTGTCTGAGCCCTGCTTCTCCCTGCCCGTATCTGAGCGTTTTTGTCTCAAGCACCTGACTGAGCTTCAAAACTCCAAATTTCAGGGACTTCTGTGGGGTGGACCCACACTGTTCCTGTAGGGGAAGGTTTCACCAGCTTTTGCTGTTTCCTGGCTGGTCCCAGGAGAGCAGTGGCAGGACCACAGAGCAGTTTGCAGTTTATGGCAAAACAGAGCAGAAAACTAGCACCAAGACCTGCTGCTCTCAGCCAGCTTCCCTGCACCTATGCCTAGGAACAGTGCAGCATATTGGCACCACTGTTCTTGCGACCCAGGGGATCCTTAGACCATGCTCTTGTGCCTAGGATTCCTCCCTGCTTTGCCACCCGAGCATCTTTAAGCCAGACACATCCTCCATAGCAACAGACTTCTACAAGTTCAGATTTTGCACTCTGCTTATTATAATAGTTTTTGGTATCCTCCCTCCCTGCCAGTGTATCCACAGCTATATCTCCCCCATGTCAACTCTTCACACCCCCTACCTTCCAAAAGGTGGCCACATTTCTCCTTGTAGACTTGAAGTTTTTGTTCTCTCAGGCCTCTGATTGATTTCTTGAGTGTTCAGAATGATTTGATAACTATCTAGGTGTGTTCAAGGGTTGAGACAAGCGTAGGGTCCCCCTACTTCTCTGCTATCTTAACTCTTCCCAAAGACCTAATTACAACCTATTGTTAGTACTGTAGTGATGCTGACATTACTCTAAAAGTCCTACCAGCAACCACATTGTATCACTTACATTCAGCTCTCCTTTTGTCTGATAAATGAAGTTATGGGGATTATCTGTATAGAATAATACATACAGGAAAAACTGTTTTTTTTTCCTCTAATAAAAGGTTATTAAACTAGTTTGAGATTCTGTAACGATGATGATGATGGTATAATCATGTTTTCTTTGTAATTGCCCATTTCTTATGACAAAGATGCTGTTCTTGGCCAAACATTCCTCTGGTTCCTATGAACTCACTTCTCAAAGGTCTTGACTTTGAGCTTTTGTGTTTGTCTCTGCATTGTTCAATTTTAGAGAAGAATCTTACTAGGTCTGTTTGACTGGAATCTTCCATCCTTAATATCTGATCACCCTCAATATCTGAGGATGTTCCTTGTCCTCTGTAGTCCTCCAGGTGATTTATGAAGAAATCACCTTCAGCAAAAATCTTGTTAGGTTAGTTTAGCCAGGATCCTATGCTCACCGCTGATATAATTAATTATCTTAGTCATTTTTCATCCACTGACAACTGCATCACCACGCCCCAACTGTAAATTCCCACTTTTGCTTGTTGTGTTTGGAATTTATTCTAGTCTCTCATGTTGTCCACTGCAAAACCCCATTGTAGTGTCCCTTGCCCTGTCCAGATGGTCCTGAATAAAGTCTGCCTTACTAGTCTTTAACAAGTGTCAAGAATTCTTTTTTTTAAACACTCATTGTAGCTATATATGAATCAGGAGCTATACATTTTGATCTTAGTATCCAAATTCTTCCTTTCTACCAGTCCATATTATTTCTTTTTAAAATATATTTTTTCACAAATGTGTGAAACTCAGTTCAACTACCTCAGAAACACTAATTTTATGCCAACTTTACTAATCAGAAGCTCAGTGAGTACAACCCATTCCTAAGCATTTTTCACAAATCATCTGTGATATTTATGTTCACTAAACTTTTAAGCCCAGAAGCAGAGCCAGTGTTAAATATATATATATATATATATATATATATATATATATATATGTATATATATATATGTATGTATATATATGTGTGTGTGTATATATATGTGTATATATGTGTATTTGTGTATATATACATATATATGTGTGTGTATATATACACACATATATATATACACACACACACGTGTGTGTGTGTGTGTGTGTAGGGATTAAGTATTATGGGAATATAGCAGCATAGAAATAACACTATGAATTCATCTCCCCACCTAGATGATTAAATTAATCAATCAGTTTAATTAATTAATATGTAAATATATATGACCTTTAACCAGAAACATATCTTTTTAATGTTTATTTATTTATCTACAAGAATATTGCACAAATCAGAAAAGATGGGTCTCACCCGATGGAGGTTACAGAAAACTATCAGTGTTCTACTTTGTCCTCCTACAGGCCAGTGTCAGACAGCCCACTATGATCTTGCATTTGTCCCTGAAATAAAATCAAGAACAGGATGACTAAGGATAGAGCTCTAACAGTTATATTCTATTTTCTTTCTGTAATATCTGATCCATAAAGTTGTATAGTTTCTTTACTTGAGTCAGAGTATAGTTATGGTCAAAATAATGGAATATTTTCATGCATAATGAACTCTGGACACTAATTTATCTGTCAGTCCAAACATGAAAAACACTTCTTTTCCAATAGCTAAGAAGCAGAAAGAAGATAGTAAAGTCAGTTATATAGCTGATATTTTCCATTAACATATTGTCATCTCAAAAAGTACCAGATGACTTGATGATATTAAGTTTACAAAGAAACTGATAATTCATAAAAATAATGTATTACTAGGGTTTATGTTTTATGAGATATTTTCCCAGTATTTTGTTAAGCTATGAACCCAAACTTTCTGTTTGTGTGTATTTATGTGTCTGTGTATGTTGGGGGGAGGCAGTATATGAGGGAGCAGGCATGCACACATGTAAAGCTGTTTAAACAGGTCATTTAGACACTGAAATTATTTTATGACTATAAGAGATGTGAACTTTTTCAAACTGAAGGTCCTTATTTTGTTCATCTTTGTTTTTTTCTGCAAAATTTGTTAAAGCATCTTGAATACTAAGTGGTAAATTATATCTATCAGACTTGAATGCAAGTCAAATTTAGATAGGACTTATTAAGTGAGTATATGCTAGGTATTATCATATAAAAATAATCTTTGAGATTATTTTTTACTCTGGGCTAATAGTGACTTAGTATATTAATTTTTTAACCTAAAGTCTCTAGTAAATGGCTTAAATTCTCATGTACATAATCCATATTTAACTATACTACCAAAGCCAGAAGCCATGGATATTCCTCACCACTGTTTTGCACATATGACATTAAGTAAAGAAGAATAAAGAATGCTGAATTCAGTAGAATTATTACAGAAATCAGGCTTATGAGAATGTCATTAATATCCTAAACTAGAACAAATTTACAATACAAATTTTCAGAATGATTAGGCAATACCTATAAAATTTTAATAGTTTTGTAGGGTATATTTACCCCAGTAATTTGAGCTCTGTTAAGGAATACTTTTCTCCTAATCAAAACCACAACTTGTCACAAATACTTGGATTCTTCCAGTTCTAGGTTAAAAAAAAAAAAAAAAAAGGAAAGAGGAGAAAAAGAAAAACCCCAATTAAATATCAGAAGAGTTTTATAATCTAGGTATAAATAAGATATAAATACTTTCCAAACCAGAAAACTACCAGTTAGCGAAAATTCTGGGGTTATATAGAGGATTCTGGGAAGGTGGCAGTATAGAAAGCAGTAGGAATCCATCTCCCCACCTAGATAACAGTAGCTCTGGCTGCCTTGTCTGATGTAACTGTTTTAAAACTCTGGAGTGTATTGAAGGCTTGCAGCTTCCAGAGGAAAGGCTGGACAGTAAATTGCAGTTAATTCCCACCAATTTCAGCTCTTATCACAGTAGCAGCTACCCATATTCCACCTTTCAGCTCCATGGCAGGCAGCCTATGCATGTATGTGTTCCTGGAGTAGCTCTCAGGAGCCAGGGTTGGGAAAAATGACCTTGTCCTTCAAGTATTGTAAATCAGTGGTCTGATCATTGAATGCTACTTTCGATCTCAGAGGTACAGATGAAATGGTGGATAGCCATTGGTTTTGCACTTCCTTCCACTGATGTAAGATCCTCCCCCTCCAACCGAAGTGACTTCCACTTCCAAGGGATTTTAAGGGCTGGAACCCTTTCTCCTCCCCTTTCATTTTTCTCTGTTTCCAAAGTTTGGAACCAGACATTAAAGACTAGGATACTTAAAAGCAGCTGCATTCATGGGGGAAATCAGAAAGTCACTGAACGTGCACAGGGAAAGGTGCCGGCTCAGAAAACACCTGAAAAGACTTAGGTTTACAGCTCAGACTGATCCTCAGCACAGAGGAAGCTTATGCCAATAAAAAGAATGGCAAAAACAAAAACATTAGACCCTAGGAAAGGGGAGGAATCTGACTTCTAGAGTTATTACATTATTAGATTCAAATGTCCAGTTTTCAAAAACAAAACAAACAAAAATCACAAGGAGTACAAAGAACCAGAAAAGTATGGTCTTCTCAAAGAAAAAACATAAATTGAAAGAAACTGTCCCTGAAAAAAGATTTTCTGGTGGATCTACTAGGTAAAACTTTAAAATGATACTCTTTCTTAAATATACCCAAAGAACTAATGGAAGATGTGAAGAAGGTAAAGAAAATGATGTATGAACACAATAGAAATGTCAGTAAACAGATCTAAAACCTAAAAGGAAAGTGAAAAGAAACTCTAGAGCTGAAGATACAATAACTTACATGAAAATTTCACTAAAAGTATTTATAGACTAATTTGAGGAAGAAAAAAGAATTGATAAACTTAAAGATAAGAAATTGGAAATAGTCAAGTCTAAAGAACAAAGGAAAAAAGATTGAAGAGGCATGAATAGAACTTAAGGGACCTGTGTGATACAAGCAAATGGATCAGTAGTTCACTGTGGGAATCCCAGAAGGAGAGAGAGGGGCAGAGAGAATATTTGAAGAAATAATGGCTGAAAATATCCCAAATTTGATGAAAGACATGAATATGTATATACCCCAAGAAGCTCACTAAACCTCAAAATGAAAGTAGAGACCCACACTAAGACACCTTATAATTAAACTTTCAAAAGACAAAGGCAAAAAAAAAAATTTTAAACAAGAGAAAAGTGATTCATCACATACAAGAGATTCTCAATAATCACATGAGTCAATTTCTCAACAAAAAGTTGTAGAACAGAACGCAGTGGGCCAATATATACAAAGTGATAAAAAAAAAAAAAAAAAACCCTTAGTCAAGAATCTATATGTCTGGCAAAACCATCTTTTGAGAAAGTGTGGGAGAAGTTAATTTCAGAGAATAAACAAAAACTGAAGGCATTCATTGTCGTTTAGATCTGCCATGCAAGAAATGTTAAAGCGAGTCCTGTAGGTTGAAGGGAAAGAAACTACACTTGAAACCATCTGGGCAATAAAGCTAATTTTATTGTAACAGTGGTTTATAAGTTAACTTTTTATGTTCTATATGGTTTAAAAATCTAATATATTTTAAAAATAATTAACCTTAATGAAAATATTATTGTAATTTTGGTTTGTAACTCCACATTTTGTTGTCTCCATAAATTATGAGACTAATATATTTAAAAGAATTATTGGTTTATATTTGGGGCACACGTGTATAAAGATTTATTTTTGTGACATCACAACTGAAAGGAGTAGGGATAGAGCTATAAAAGAGCAGAGTTTTTATATGTTATTGAAGTTAAGCTACTATAAAGTCATTTTAGAGTATTATAGCTAATACTCTAAATTAAATGTTATCCTCATGGTAAATGTTAAATGTAATCCTCATGATGACCAAAATGAAAATAGCTACAGAATATATACAAAAAGAAATGAGAAAGGGATATAAGTATTTTATTAAAACAATCAGCCAAACACAAGAGAAGGAAATAATACAGGAAAGGAAAGACAAGAAAAAGCTATATGACCTATGGAAAAGAAATATCAAAATGTCAAAGTCCTCCCTCATCAGTAAGATGAGCAGAATGGATAAAATAATAATAGTCCAACTATTTGCTGTCTGTAAGAAACTCACGTCAGATCCAAAGACACAAAGAGGTTGGAAGTGAAAGGATGGGGGAAATATATATTTTCTGTGCAAACAGTAAACAAAAGAGAGCCGAGTTAGCTATACTAATATCAAATAAAATTAACTAAAATATAACATGTTACATGAGACAAAGAAGAACATTATGTGTTAATAAAAGCTTCAAAACAACAAGAAGACACAACATTTATAAACATTTAAACACCTGATAGCAGATAATTAAAATGTATGAAGCAAAAATTGACAAAATTGAAGAAAGACAGATAGTTCTAGTATAATAGAGACTTAAATACCTCACTCTTAGTAAAGGATAGAGCAACAAGACAGAAGTAAGGACACTTAGGTCTTGAATAACACAACATGATCTAACAGACACATACAGAACACTCTACCCAGTAACAGAATATACATCCTTTTTAAGGGCACATGGGACATTTTCCAGAATAGACCACATGTTAAGCTACAGATTAAGTCTTAATAGTTTTTAAAAAGTAAACATCTCACAAAGTCTTCTCTGACCACAATAAGATGAAGTTAGAAGTCCATAACAGAAATAAAACTGGAAAATTCACAAATTTATAGAAATTAAACAACATAGGCACACCTGGGTGGTTCAGTCAGTTGAGCATCCGACTTTGGCTCAGGTCGTGTTCTCGCAGTTTGTGGGTTCAAGCCCTAAATCGGGCTCTGTGCTGACAGCTCGGAGCCTGGAGCCTGCTTCAGATTCTGTGTCTCCTCCTTTCTCTGCACCTCCCATGCTTATGCTCTGTCTCTGTGTCTCAATAATAAATAAATGTTAAAAAATGTTTTTTAAATAAATAAAATTTTAAAAAGTCATTTTACAGAAGTCAGCACTCTTTCATCATAACAACAGTAAATAAAGTAGAGATGGAATGAAACTACCTCTCTCACTGTGTGTGTGTGTGTGTGTGTGTGTGTGTGTGTGTATATATGAGAAAGGGATATATATATATATATATACAGAGAGAGAGAGACACACACACACACACACACACACACACAATACAGTAAACATCATACTCAATGGTAAAATACTGAAAACTTTTCCTCTCGGATCAGGAACAAGACAAAGGCAATCACTTTTGCCACGTCTATCCAACATAGTATTGGAAGTGCTAGCCATAGCAGTTATGTAAGAAAAAGAAATAAAGCCATCTGAGTTTGAAAGGAAGAATTATATGATCTGTTTGCAGATGTAGGAAAACCTAAAAATTGCACACGCAAAATATTGTTAAACTAATAAATGAATTCAGCAAAGCAACAAGATACAAAGTCAACACACAAAGATTCCATTGTATATCTATACGCTAACAATGAACAGTCAAAAAGGAAATTAAGAAGACAGTTGAATTTATAGTGGCATCAAAAAGAATAAAATGCTTAGGAATTGACTTAATCAAGGAGGTGAAATATTCATACAATAAACAATACAAAATATTACTGAAAGAAATTTTAAAAGACTTAAAAAGTGGACACACATCCCATATTAATGGATGGGAAGACTTAATGTTATCAGTACTACTCAAAGTGATTCACTATAATCTCTATCAAAATTTGAATGATATATTTAAAAGAAACAAGACATCTATTCTAAAATTTATATGGAATCTCCAAGGACCTCAAATAGACCAATGGAATAAAATAGCACAGAAATAAGACCTTACACATATGGTCAAGTGATTTTTGACAAAGGTGCCAAGAGCATTTATTTGGGCAAAGGACAGTCTTTCAACTGCACTGAGAAAACTAGATATTCACATACAAATTAATGAAGTTGAAGCATTGCTTACTACAATAATTAACTCAAAATGGACCCGAACCCTAAGTTTAAGATTTAAAACTACAAAACTCTCAGAAGAAAATATAGGGTAAAAGCTATACAACATTGGATTGGAGAGTGTTTCTTGTATATGCTGCAAGGGTAAAAGTAACAAAAGAAAAACCAAATTTTTAAATAAAAAAAAGTGTACATCAAAAGACACTGTCATGGGTTGCCTGGGTGGCTCAGTCGGTTGAGCGTCCAACTTCAGCTCAGGTCACGATCTCGCTGTCCGTGAGTTCGAGCCTTGCGTCAGGCTCTGGGCTGATGGCTCAGAGCCTGGAGCCTGCTTCCGATTCTGTGTCTCCCTCTCTCTCTGCCCCTCCCCCGTTCATGCTCTGTCTCTCTCTGTCTCAAAAATAAATAAATGTTAAAAAAAAATTTAAAAAGGGGCGCCTGGGTGGCGCAGTCGGTTAAGCGTCCGACTTCAGCCAGGTCACGATCTCGCGGTCCGTGAGTTCGAGCCCCGCGTCAGGCTCTGGGCTGATGGCTCGGAGCCCGGAGCCTGTTTCCGATTCTGTGTCTCCCTCTCTCTCTGCCCCTCCCCCGTTCATGCTCTGTCTCTCTCTGTCCCAAAAATAAATAAAAAACGTTGAAAAAAAAATTAAAAAAAAAATTAAAAAAAAAAAAGACACTGTCACTATCAACAGGGTACAAAGGCAACTCACAATGAGATAAACTATTTGTAAACCATATGTATGGTAAGGGATTAATATCCAGAAGATATAAACAACTCCTAAAACTCAACAAATAAACAAATAGCCCAATCCAAAAAAAAAGCAAAGGGCTTGAATAGACATTTTTCCAAAGGAGATATACAAATGTTCAATAAGAACAGAAAAAGATAGCAAACCTCACTAATCATCAGGGAAATACAAATAAAAAATGAGATACCACCTCACATCTATTGGGATGGCTACTATTAAAAAATAGACAAAAAACAAACAAACAAAAAACAGAAAATAACAAGTGTTGGTGAGAATGTGAAGAAATTGGAATTCTTGTGCACTGTTGATGAGAATGTAAAATGATATAGCCACTGTAAAAAACAGTATGGCAGCTCTTCAAAAAACTAAAGACAGAATTATATGATCCTGTAATTCCACTTCTGGGTATACACTCGAACTGAAAGCAGAAACTCTTAAGAGATATTTGGACACCCATTATAGTAGCATTATTCACAATAGCTAAAATATGGAAGCAACCCAAGTATGCATCAAAGAATAAATGGATAAACAAGATGTGATAAATACATGCCTGGAATATTGTTTAACCTTAAAAGGGAGGGAAATTCTGACATACACTACAATGTGGATAAAACTTGAAGACATCATGCTAAATGAAATAAGCCAGTTACAAAAAGGAAAATATTTCATGATTCCACTTAAATGAAGTTCTTACAGTAGTCAAAGTCATAGAGACAGAAAGTAGAATGGTGGTTACCAAGCACTGAGGGGACAGGAGGAAGGAGGAAATACTGTTTCATGAACGAGTCAAGGTTCCCTTTTAAAAAGTGGAAATACTTCTGGAGATGCATAGTGAAGATGGTAGGACAACATTATTATTGTTTTTAACACCACTGGACTGTACACTTAAAATGCTTAAGGTGGTAACTTTTATATGTATTTTACCACAGTAATTTACAAAACTCAGGGATTATCCCAGATGCTTCACTGATACCTCTATTATGAACCTGCTTTTTCTATTCCTCCTTTCCTGTGGTTGAATTGATAATAGAAACCTATCCTTTCCTGAACTTGTTCTATGCTACCCTCTACCACCTGAATTGCAATCATTTATGTCATTGTGAACTTGAAGTAAACTACATAAAAATTCATTATATGTTTTAGAAAATTGATAGAATATTTTATAAAGCTATCCCAAATTGTAATTATAAATGTAAATGACTTCTTAAATGGCAGTTGACTAACCTCAGTATCATTTTTCTCTTGTTATTATTAAAGGAGATCAGATAATATAATGCCAACTATAATCTGTTTTTATTGTGTTCTTTCTATAGATTTGTTTCAAAGCAGTTGCATTCTGTAGTATTATGAAGTACAGCTCAAACTAGTGTGTACTTCGGGTTACAACCCTCTACAGTTTTTTAGAACTTTGACAAATTCATAATAGCTAATTATACCCACAGTCTAAGAATTAAGCAATATCTCTGTTCTAAAATGAGCCTATCACTTTAAATTAAACAAAAGTGCTTGGCATTTTAACTAAGTGCCGCTCATCTCTACATTTTTATCTCAAACAGTAATATTACTAATAGCTAATATTTACGGAGCTTTAATTACATGTCAGAAATTATCAAGGAGTTTAGATTCATTACCTTATTTAAACTTTGTAACAAGCCCATGAGAAAATGTCATTATTATCCAGCATTTTAGGATAAGAAAACCAAAGGGCAGGGTTAGAAACATGTTCAAGATTTTAGGTAGTTAAGTGGGAGAGCAAAGATACTAATCAAGGCATGTCCACTCAGCTACAACGGAATGATGTTAACCTACCTGTTCAATAGCCACATTTGTGATCTGTTCCTAACCTTTCAAAAAATATTTTCAGGACAGTTTTTTTTTTTGCACTGAATTTATACTTGGCTTGATTTTATATCACCATCTATATTCCTCTCCTTTCACGAAATTTCTTAAAGTATTTTAAGTTGTATGGATTTTCTCTGATAACTAACGTTTTAGTAAATGAGGAACAATATGAATAAACAAATAAGAACAGACTTTAAAAAGATACACATGAAGACAATCACAGTGGTGTATGAAACTACTTCTGAAGGAGAGAAGCGTTTATTACTTGGAGAGTAGTTTGATGTTTGTGAATTCCTGAGGTCCGATTTAGATATCTTCTGGGGGTTGAGAATACATAGTTGAGTATCACGTCTCAAGGAGTCTGCACTAACAGTCCCAAGGTTTGAAAAAAAATATTTAGAACTTCTTTCTATCCATAATAATTTATATTCTGAATTAAATAGAAAGGCAGGTTGATAGTTGCTACAACATGTTCCAGGCAGAAGGTGTTGAGTTCTTTACTTGCTTGGCTGTTGATATTATATAAGTTTTGAATTAATGGATGTCTGTGTTTTAATGTTAATTATGAAAACCTGAGCTCCTAGCTTAGGAATTTGACTGCCTTTATTTTAAAATAAAATTTTGCCTAGAGGAATAAAATCTCATCTTCCTGAGATGAAAATCATTGTTGGCTCATTGCCTAATGTGCTGCATGAAGGAAAGATGTGCTTGGGAAGAGAAGCACAGTATACACAATTGAAATAAGTATATTCAGAGAAAATATTTTGAAAAAGCCTGGTTATTGTTCAGTATGGGTCAATATGACAGAAAACATATAAAAACAAATCTACAACCTCCCTGATAGACTAGAAGTGTTGCCACAATCACATCAATGAGGGGTTTGGGTTAAGTTAAAAAGCAGATGGAATAAGATTAACAGTGAAATCTAATAGAATTAAGGAAGGTGGCAACACAGGATACCTACAAGAACAATAATGCTTTTCCATAGAAACTCTCAGGAATAGCTCCTCCAAAATCACCTAGGGCAAAAGCCAGGGGGAGAGAAGGGGATGTGAGCAGTCAACCAGGTAATTATATTTCATCAGTTCTGAACTTTAGAATTTTTCACATGTTAACATTTATTTAATAATTTAGAAGTGTCTTGCAATCATGCAATGTCATACTTTAATTGGCAGCAGGCTTTGTAGGTGTGCGTGAAATAGTGATATACTTCATCACTGATGGTGGTCTGTGTTCTGTGAAATACAGAGAAGGCACTGCAGCCCACCTAACCAGCTCCTACAGCTCAGAGCAGTTACTACTGGTATTTGCTTCTAGGTGAAACCTAAGAGTATGGTTGTTTTACTTTCTTGCTTGCTTGTTCTGTTTTTCTTTTTGAAACCTGGGATATCACCAGAGATCAGCCTCTAGATTGGCCATGGTAGGCAGAGAAGACAGTAGTGTTGGAGGTAATTTATGTCTACAAAGGCAAACAGGGTTGAAAATGGCAGAATATATTGAAAAACCTTACTCCATCCCAGATAAACCTTTATCTTCCTCTCCATTTCAGAACTATCATTCAAGTATGCAGGGGTAAAAAAAAAAAAAAAAAAAAAAAACATTCTATATCATGTTTTGATATAGAAACCTTTTAAAATGTTACTACTATGAACTCTGTCTGATAGAATTTATTGAAAATATTCTCTAAGTGAAAATAAATGCTAGAAATTGAGAAAAATTAATGTGTCAATAAGAGTGCTGAGGAGAAAAATAGTAATACTAAAAGTAGGTGTAGAAATTATCAGTATGGCAGCTATGAGCATTGGAGTACTTGTTAAGAAACGATTTGTAGGAAAGAAAAGGCAAATGTGAAATAACCTGAAAATAGTAATAAGGAGGCTTTATCAAAATAACAGTATGGAAGAGGAAATGAACAAATGAAAATGTCCAAAGTATATGGTGTTATTTGAAGAATGATAATTGATAACAATAATATTTTTGTCATGGATTTAAAAATATGTTTATACTACAAATTTTTAAATGATGTAAATGAAACCACAAAAAGATTCAAAATAGTATTTTTTTAAAAAAATTTTTTTCAACGTTTATTTATTTTTGGGACAGAGAGAGACAGAGCATGAACAGGGGAGGGGCAGAGAGAGAGGGAGACACAGAATCGGAAACAGGCTCCAGGCTCCAAGCCATCAGCCCAGAGCCTGACGCGGGGCTCGAACTCACGGACCGCGAGATCGTGACCTGGCTGAAGTCCGACGCTTAACCGACTGCGCCACCCAGGCGCCCCTCAAAATAGTATTTAAAACCCTCATATTATCAGCAAACATTTTGGCACAACTGTTAAGGAAAAAAAGATCTCAATCCAGCTTGGGACAGAAAATAACAATAGATGGGAATGCAAGCTGGTGCAGCCACTCTCGAAAATAGTATGGAGGTTCCTCAAAAAACTAAAAATAGAACTACCCTATGACCCAGCAATTACACTATAAGGTATTGTCCACGGGATACAGGTGTGCTGTTTCGAAGGGACACATGCACCCCAATGTTTATAGCAGCTCTATCAACAATAGCCATATGGAAAGATCCCAAATGTCCATTCATGGATGAATGGGTAAAGAAGATGTGGTATATTTATACAATAGAGTATTACTCGGCAATCAAAAAGAATGAAATCTTGCCACTTGCAACTACGTGGATGGAGGTGGAGGGTATTATGCTAAGTGAAATTAGTCAGAGAAAGACAAAAATCATTTCACTTATATGATGACTTTAAGAGACAAAACAGATGAACATAAGGGAAGGGAAACAAAAATAATATAAAAACAGGGAGGAGGACAAGACAGAAGAGACTCATAAATATGGAGAACAGACAGAGGGTTACTGGAGGGGTTATGGAGGGGGGGATGAGCTAAATGGGTAAGGGGCACCAAGGACTCTACTCCTGAAATCATTGTTGCACTATATGCTAACTAATTTGGATGTAAATTAAAAAAAAAAAAATAGGGGTGCCTGGGTGGCTCAGTCGGTTGAGCGTCCGACTTTGGCTCAGGTCATGATCTCACAGTTCATGGGTTCAAGCCTGGTATCAGGCTCTGTGCTGACCCCTTGCTCAGAGCCCTGGAGCCTGCTTTGGATTCTGTGTCTCCTTCTCTCTCTGCCCCTCCCCCGCTCATACTTTGTCTCACTCTGTTTCTCAAAAATAAATAAATGTAAAAAAATTTAATAAAATTAATAAAAAGAAAAAAAGAAAATACCAATAGAGCATATGAAAAGAAAATTAAAAATAAAATATTCAGATGAGACAAAGTATATTCTCCATATGAGTATGGACAGTCAAGATGGTTCAGTGAGTGACTTTGGAGCTTCCTCCCTCGTTACCAAAGAACCAGGTGGCACTGAAAGCTGTCTTTATCCAAACTGAATCTTCCCTTTTCCTAGTTGGATGTGGAGTGGAGAGGAACCGTGCATATTTTCAACATCCTACAGCCCCGAATGGACTAAGACAATACCTCTGTGGTCTCTTGATCCTATGAGAACCCAAAGCTCTTTCATTTCATTAATTGTCCTTGTCCTCAACAACATCCTTGAGAAAACTATAGAAAACTGTGATGAAATAGAAGCAATGTAGGTTTAAAAAATCAGATGTTCTAGATTCAAAACTTTGATGGGCTGTTTAAGAACTCTGTGGGCCAAAGCTCATCATTTAAGCTAGCATTCACTTTACTCATGAGCAAAGTGAAAGTAATAATATATGTCTATAAGACCAAAGATAACTTCTGTGATATTGATTTTCACAGAGTTTAATGTACTGGAAAATAAATATCGATTGATAAACACACAAAGCCCCAATCTATTCTAAATTTCCTTGTAAATTTACTCATAGACCTAATTCTGGATGTTGGAAAAGGGAAGAGGACGGGAGCATTAAGTCAAAAGTACTGTCACATGGAAAAGGTTGATGTTGCTGGGGAATGGTAGGCAGAATTCTAGGTGGCTCCAGGATTGATGTCTTCTGATGTATAATCACCTCCTATTGAGTATGATGGGATAGTATTTCCTTTAATTAGGTTAGGATATATGACCAGGGTGAAGTGAGAGTCACTCCAATGAATGTGTTGCTGCATAAAATTCCACGTCAGTAGCAGAACGGATAGGCATTTCTCTATTGGCTTACAAGAAATAAGATGGCATGTTGTGAGGAGATCATCTGATATATGAAAGTGTTCTTTATAACTTAAGCATGGCCTTCAACAAGGAAACTGTCAAGGAATTAAATTCTGCCCAAAAACCTGAATGAGGAAGAAGAACAAGAGGAGGACCAAGACCCTCAGGTGAGAGCGTAGTCTGAGCCCACACTTTGGACTCAGACTGGTATCCTGGGCAGAGGACTTAGCTAGCCTGGAATTCTGACCCACATGACTGAGATAACAAATCTGTTCTGTTGTGCATCACTAAATTTGTGGCAATTGTGCAGTGATTGAAAATTATAATACAAGGACTTAGGGGAAAATGATGCTTGAAAACTATGAAGGCTCTCAGAGTAGACACAGGAAGAATGAATAACAGGACCTGGGCAGACAGATTACTTTGGGGACCATCAGTCATTAGTAAGTGTGAGTATATCTGAGACGCCTACACTCACCTGGGTGGTGGAGCTGGGACTTTATGTATATTGGCTAAGGAAGGAAGTAGGTCTGACATGAAACATAAGAGACAGCCAAGACAATAGCAGAATTGATTGAGGTAAAAAGGTGATTAAATTAACTCATGCATAAAGAAGATTGGCTCTAGAGATGCCTCCATATTAAAAAAAAAATATGAGAATTAATTTGTTTTTTTTAAATATTAGTTTTTTTCCAAAGGATGTCTTGGACAGATATAGCTCCTCCACATTTTTTCCCAAAACACTCTAAAAATAATTTTTAAGCTATATATTTGAAGCTATATTAAGCTTGGTTATATTGTTTGGAATGATACTCTGTTATGTCCATGTAGTTGACTATCAAGTCAAAATTTGACCATCAAGTCAAGTTTTCTTGGGGAAAAATAAATGCATACAGGAAAGCGTATGTGATTTCATTTCCTCAAGTGTTTCAATTAATGAATTCTATTGATTAGGACTTGTTGGCACCATCAATGCCAAGAAGAAGATAGAAAGCAGAAGCATTGTTGGAGCTGAGCACCAGCTTTAGGCAGTAGTTTTGAAAATTGTATAAACCCTTTGGAGAACCGTGAAGCTGGAGGGTCTGTTCCTCTGGGTTCACAGCCTGGAGTCCCCAGTAGTTACAAATTTATGAATAGCATAATAGGGTTCTGAGAAGTCTTTCCCTCATTCCATGTACTATGATTACCTCCCAGACTAGACTGAGCTCCCCGAGAGTGGCCAGTTTTTACTCTTCCCTTATATCCCCAAGTGCCTGTGGAAAGTCTCACGTATGGTAGAAATCAAATAATTTAACCAAACTGTCCTAAGTAAATTTATTGAATATATATAATCCAGTTATTTGTGACTATTGATCCATGACATGTCCTTCAAAAGCTGTCTCATACCCCATATTGCCCAGGAATCTTTCCATGATTATCTGTTTGATTCTCATTTATTATCCCCTTAGGATTTTCATTACCAGTTTGTTTTGTTTAAATGTATTTCCCAAATGTTCCCATGGGCCAGCATTTCCCCCTGTCTCTTATACTCTATTATGTACTCCCTGAAGCCAGTTCCTTCTTGTGTCTTTGAATTCATTTGCATGTCCAGATTGCCTTGGTCAGGCACCTGTTCACAGGAGGCACGCGATCAATATTTTTTCCAAGTGACTAATACTTGCCAGTATTTGTGATTGTTGTATTTCATCTTGGTTTAAATCCCATAGTAGGTATATTTTCTTCTGACTTAGGCTTCAGCAAAACAGATGGCATGCGTCTGCACATTGATCTCTCTTGAGGTGGCAGAGTGAAACACTTTGGTTGTAGGAAAAATTGTTTAGAACCTTCTCAATTGACCCCTTTGTGTACCAAATCGACATTTTGTGCAGCTAGTTTTATCTTTGCTTAAACTAGTATTGATCAAACTATCAAAGATGGTGTTATAGTTTGAACAGCTGTTCTTGAAGCACCACCAAAAAGAAGGGTTTGCATTTAAATCTTTAAATCAATCCACATCTTGTTGGCTATCACAGAGTTGAGATTGTAGGGAACTTGATTAATTTTTTTTTCAATCTTGTTTACCACAAGAGAAGCTATAAAGGTATTTGAGCACTCTACTTTTTTCTCATTCACTGTTCACTTTATTATACCATCTACCATTCATTCTTGCCCTTTGAACTCTTCTTGTACAGAAAGGCAGTTTTCTAAGAACCCTTGTTTAGATGAAGAATCAGCACTGGTAAATGCTTTCTGAAACATTGAAGGGCTCTGCTGAAATCTAATGCTGATTTACCATAATCACGGAAACAAAAAGAAACAAAAAACATTCTGAAAGAACTTGTAGGATACCTTGAAACAGCTTAAAAAGAGCTTTATTACAAGAGGGGTGATTAAATTATTACATGAGAGAAATTAGAACTGGAGATTTTTGCAGTGGGGAAATTCTTAAATCTCACTGCTGAGAAATGTGTAGGGTTTTAGTGGAGATTTGGAAAGCTTTTAGGCTTCTATTTCTCAGGTAAGCCTAGGAAAGACTAGCTTTCAGCTGAAAATGGGTCACAGCAAGAGAATAGTATTAATTATAGCTAAACCCTCCAGAGATCTCTACTACAAGGCTACAGATATAAAGGTTAAAACAAATTCCACAGATTTTCAAAATTCTGTATTTATGCTTATACAGACTCAGAAGCACTCTTAGCATAAAATCAAGCTCTGGAGTTAACTCCACCTAAAATAAAACAACAAGCATTTAGTGTGCCTTTCCTTGATCTTACATGATTACTGTGGGATTATCATTTTTAAAATATTTGTTCTGCATATGTTTATTTTTACGATTATTTGCCGTCAAAAACTTGATCATTGATGATGCTGTATTAGGTTATTAATGGAGGTGGGGGATTAAAACTCCCAAACCTATTCCCAGAATCTGTGCAACTCGAAGTTTAAGTAGATTTGGGAGTGCTCAGGACTTTCTTAATCACGGCTATTTGCTATGAAGTGTTGGGCAGAACAAAAATTCCCATATATTTCCCTCTACCAGTCTCTCTAACATGCTTTCTGCAGGGCTTGAAATTTCCAGCTTGGACCATTATTAATCAGCCACCACATACCATGGGTTAGTTTATCAAATCATGACAGAATGAATATGGAGAGGAAATACTAAATGAGACGGGGAACTGAGGTAAAGTAAGAGCAGGAAGTCAGGTTAGCTTCAGTGGGGGCATGGAAAAATGTAAACAGAGAACTTACCAAGGTCAAGGGAGAGATCTGAAAGTTTAGGGACATATTGTGAATATTGTATCCCAGTGATGGTGGGTCACTAATTCATTCAATGAGTGGGATAGGGATGCTAACTGCCCTGATATGCAGACTGTTGAATAGAACAAAGTATTATCCCATTCCTTCCCTGACTTTTGAATGCCCTGCTAGATGTTTAGAAAAAGATTAGCTGAACGAATCTGTATTCCATTGTATAAAGACCTATATTTTTTTGTCCATGATTTTACTATACAGTGACCTTTGCAGTAAAGCAATAGAAGTGTGAGTCAAATGTTAATTTGAAATCTTTACCAGAATTGTCCTCAATTTCAGAAATACATGTCACTGGTGGTGATGATGATGGTTTTGTTTTGCAAAAGTACTGTCACTCTGCATTTGTAGATGCTACATCATTGGCAACTTTATATGGACAGATACGTTTATACCTCTCCTTCATCGTGACTTTTAATGTAGCCATCCTCAAGGTTTTACCTTCTGAAATATATTTTATTATAAATTACTTTCCTTTTATTTATCCTCTATAATTTTAATTAAGGCATTAAAGTACTATTTTAAAATTAAATGTTAATTTAAATGATATAATGGATTTAATGCAAGATAATAAAGATGGCTTTACTTATGTATATAAGGTTATGTATATATATGTGTTATAAGGTAAAAGTGTTGCACAGGATAAGGTGGAAAGCAATGAACTTGGATTATGTGAAGGGTCTGAGGAAGGCCTTTGGGAAAGAAGAGGAGACCCTGAGGACATACTTTATATAGTTGCTCGCCGATAGCCCTACGTACCAAGTCAGGTACAGATAAAATATTTTGATAGAAGCAAAATAAGGGACAAACTGATAAGTTAATTGCTTAATAAATTCATTCAGGCATTTAATAAGTATGAAACTAAAAGATTATAGTAGGTGGTAGAGATTCACAAAGGAATGAGTCCCTGATCCCCCAACTCTGGTAGGAGAAAGAGATGCATATATAAACGATTACAAGACAAGGAGGCAAGTTCAACTATAGAAGTGAATAGTGGAGGGGATCTAATCAAATGTAGAAGAAAGATGAGCTGAGGAAGACTTTTCAGAGGAGATGGACTGATGGGAACTTAATTCATTGTAATATTTAGCAAGACAAATGATGCTGAGAGGGAGTGTTAAGCAGTCCAAGGGGAGAAAAACACTGTGACCAGTTACAAAACCCAGTGAAAGACCAACTACTTGGAAGATAGCAAAGATCATCACTATGCTGATCACCAGGGATAGAGGTCCAAAGGCATCTGCCCTCTGCATCTTGGTATTGCAGTCACCAAGGAAAACACAATGCAGTCAAGAACTGAATGACAGAATATTTTACTTACATAGAGAAGAAACAGCAAGATCAGCTTTAATACTGGACATTGGCCCTCCCATGGGTAGCATGAATCTCTAGGCAGCCAGTGCAAGGCAGTTTGCCTATGCACCCTTCTGCTGCAGCAGTAAAAGGATCCCAACCCTCAACCATGGAATATGAAATACTTAAAACTGGGCATGTGCCTGAGTACTGTTGACATGCATGCTTAAGCAGAACAAAGGAAAACTCACTGAGCATGGAACAGGGAAAGATGTTCCCACACAAGGTGACGAGCCTGGCACAGGTTGTATGGGTTCTTCATCTCTTGGTAAGGATGTGTTCCTGTCTTGAGTCTCAATCTTACATAGCCACGTAGGGATCATGAAAAGAATGCATGAAATGAGTGCTTTTCCCAACAGGGAGGCGTTGTATCATTGAAAAGAGAAGCATAGAGAAGAAACAAGTAAAAGAACATGAATAAGATATATCCTGATACGTGTGGAAAATCTCAAGCAATGGCTGTGAGTCAGGAGAAAGGCAGAAACTAGGTTTTTGAGGACCTTATTAATTATGTAAAAGAGCTGTAATATTTTTATAGAATAGAAGATATTTTTTGAGAAATATTTTTAGCTAGCTATGAGGAGGAAGGTGTTGAGACAGATGGGAGAGAAGACTAAGGATAGTGACTACACTACTATAGTAATTTGAGAGATAACGAAGAGCTACAAGGGCAATGGGAGAGGAGAGAACGTTGCCTGAGACAGAGAGGAGATTAAAATATACCACTATCCAGTCACCATCAACAAGGTTCTGTACTGATTGGTCTGAGTTAGGTACGAGGTATTGGAATTTTTCTAAGTTCCTCAGGTAATTACAATACTAATAAATTTAAGAAGTACTGGATTAGATAATTACTTAGAATAAATCAATAGGACTTGACTGAAAATGAGAATGAAAGAAAAGGAGGCAAGGAGACATCTAGCATTATGCCAAGGGTTCTATTTTGGAAAAATTGGCAAATGGTGATGTTATTAATTCAATTTGAGGAGGTAAGAGATTGAATAACCTAAAGAGAGAAAATAATGCATTCCAAATGAACATAATGAGTTTGAGCTGCCCATGGTATATCTGAATGTTGATGGTCAGCAAGCAAGTGAATAAAACAGTTCAATACTTTACAAGTTAATATAAAACATAAGTATTTTGAGAAAGATGTGCAATTTTAAACTATAAATTTTAGAGTCATCAGTGTCTTAAAGTGGGGGGAGGGGTTAAAAAACACACCACTGTGTATTATTCTTTAGGGAAAGGGTGTGAAATGAGAAAGGCAGGGAGCCAATGATGGAAATCTACACAATATCAACATTTCAGGGATGAATAGAGGAGAACTTACCAATGGAAGTGGCCAGAGGGAATGCTAAAGAGATTGAATAAGAATTAGGAAAGTATGGAGTCATGAAAGCCAAGGAAGAGCAGATTTTCAAAATATTATCTGCTTCAATGAAGAGATGAACTAAGATCACAGCATAAAGTATTAATTGGTCTTAGACTAGGGGCCACAGGTAACCTAATAAAGGTACTTTTCAGTGCAGTCCAGCTTGATGGAGTGGGTTGAGGAGTGAAAGAGTGACAAGAACTAGGGAGAGTGATCATTAATTTTTTCTTTGTAAAATTTAGATGAGAAATAAGGTCTGATGGTGTTAATGTAGCTAGAGAGGGGCTATGTGGCATGTTTGGAGAAAGTAGCAGTATAGTTATCTTAATGAAAAGTGATAAAGGTAAAGAGGGGGATGAAGTTGATTTCTTTGAATCAGAGAGACAATAATTTAAAAGGTTATAAAAAAGAAGTAGCAAGTAGTTTCTTTTTCAATGGTAGAAAACAAACGTAGTTAAATAATTAGGGCAAGAATGGGTAGAGAGCTAATTAAAATTATGCCTTAATTGAAAATTTTTTTAAATTTCTCCTTTTTAAAATATTGTACATAGATATTGAAATTATTATATATTTCTCATATTAATATTTTAGGATTTCAACATAGCTAATAATTGAGGAGCTGAGGTTTAGATACCAGTTCTCTCTGGCCCCCAAATTCTTATTTCTTCCAGTCTCCCATATCTATCTCAGGTTAAGAAGCTAATGAACCTCATGGTATAATCTTAATCAGGAACAAGAAGTCTGCCAAAATTATGAAGGAAATAGAAAGCCTTTAAAACTAAAAATTAAGAGCTATCCAAAAACTCCAGTCTTGTGCTTAGAATTTCTTGGTTGTACTTACTGTGTAATCATTTATATTCCCCTATATATTTCCCCTTAAAAGATACCATCACCTATAAACCATCATCTCAATGTTGACAGAGTAATGGGCCTACTGATAATGACTGGTACTCACTATAAAACAGACTTATCTGGGAACTTGCTACAACAGTTCTGAGTTAACAGATTTTCTGTCCTACTTTTAGACATTAGACATCAATTGAATGCATCAGGATTGTTAATAATATTTGTCTTACCAGCTACCTGTTAAGTCTTAGACAAGTAATGCAACCTGTGTGACTCAATTTTCCCATTAAAGAAAATGAAAGTGTTATTCTTTATTTGATCCCTGCAATTAAAAAATGCAGGAAGTCTAAGAGTTATTATGAAGTTGTGTGATGAAATATGGTAGTTAAGGGAGTAGTTAAAAATATAAAAGCTGTTGGATATTTGATTCAGCCATTGTCCCTTAATGATGTTGGTTGTTGTTCTTAGAGAGTTGAAAAGCCCCTGTATTATTTGATAAGCACAATATTTATTTGTTAGTTACCATTTAGGAATATGGTTCCAAAGGACCCATAGCAGTATAGTCTGTCCTCTATTTTTTTGATTGTTGGCTAGTTTATTTCTTCTTTGGTTTATATGTTTAGTCATGAGAAATTATTCTGTTTCTCAGATATTATACTAGGTTCTTTGGAGAAGATACAAATAGAGAATAAGATCCTTCCTTTAATACAAGAAAGACCTGTTCAGAGAATTTATAAGGCACAGGAGATTTATATTTCAATATAGAATGTGGTAAACACCTTAAGGCAACCATAGGCATAGTGATACAAATGCTCTTTCTTTTTTTAAAAAAAATTTAAATATTATATGAGAGAAAGAAAGAGACAGAGTGCAAGGGTGGGAGTGATGGGGGGCAGAGAGAGAGGGAGACACAGAATCCAAAATAGGCTCCAGCCTCTGAGCTGTCAGCACAGAGCCCGACACAGGGCTTGAACCCATGAACTGTGAGATCAGGACCTGAGCCAAAGTCAGATGCTTAACCGACTGAGCTACCAAGGTACCCCCAAAATGCTCTTTCAGTTCACATCAAGTTCTTGAGCACTATTACAAATCAGGCATGGTTTCTAAATTCTTGCTACACTCAATGTGGTCCATGAACCTGCAGCCTTGACTGTTCCTAGGATCTTGTTAGAAATATAGAATATCTGGCCCAAACTTAGCCATACTAAATTAGAACCAATGTTTTAATATAATCCCTAGGGTATTGATAACATACGTCAAGTCTTCAGAAACACTGGTCTAGTTCAGTTTTTCTCACAGTGAAATATAAGGACCATCTACAACCGAATCCTGGATTCTGGGATCCTACACCTAGGAATTCTGTTTTAGTAGGTTTATAGTGGGAACCTGGATCATTATTGAAACAAAATTATTCTCATGTGATTTTTTACCACATTTGGTTTGAGAACCGCTGATTTGGGCATGGGGGTTGCAAAGCTGGGGATTTAAAGAAATTGACATAAAATTAGGAAGGTGATTGAGACCAAGCATGGCTGGATTGGTTTGAATCAAAGAAAATGGTTTGGATGTAGGCAACCATTTAAATGCATATTGATCGTTGCAATGAAAGCATCTTAAAGGGATTAATATTAAGAAGTCTTCTGTTTGGGGCACTTGGGTGGCTCAGTTGGATGGGCTTCCTACTTCAGCTTAGGTCATGATTTAGCAGTTCATGAGTTTGAGCCCCATGTCGGGCTCTGTGCTGACAGCTCAGAGCCTGGAGCCTGTTTCAGATTCCGTGTCTCCCTCTCTCTCCCTGCCCCTCCCCTCCTCATGCTGTGTCTCTTCCTCTCTCTCACTCTCAAAAATAAAAATAAACATTAAAAATTAAAAAAAAAGAAGTATTCTGTTTGACCGTAGAATAAGTTCTTTTTGGATATATCTACAGCATTGCTTTTGAGATCAAAATATGTTTTATACTGGTGTATTAGTTTCCTAGAGCTGCCATGACAAATTATAACAAACTAGGTTATAAAACAGAAATTTATAGTTCACAGCTCTATAGTGGAGAAGGCTGAAATCAAGGTTTTTGGCAAGTCACTGCTCTTTACAATGACACTAGGCAAAAATTCTCCCCAGCCTCTGAGATCTTCTGGTGGTTGTTGGCAATCCTTGGCCTTCTTTGGCTTGGAGATGCTTACTGAGATCTCCACTGTTATCTGCACATGGCTTTCTCCCCTGTGTGTCTTTCTTTGTTCAAAATTCCTCCCTTTTTTTTTTTTAATTTTTTAACCTTTTTCTTTATTATTTATTTTTGAGATACAGAGCATGAGCGGGGGAGGGACAGAGAGAGAGGGAAACACAGAATCCAAAGCAGACTCCAGGCTCTGAGCTGTTAGCAGAGAGCTCAATGCAGAGCTTGAACCCACAAAACCGTGAAATCACGACTTGAGTCAAAGTCCGATGCTTAACAGACTGAGCCATCCAGGCACTCCTAAAATTCCTCCTTCTTATGAGCATATCACTCATATTTGATTTAGGGTTCACTCTAATCTAGTATGGCCTTATATTAATTTTATTGCATCTGTAAAGAATCTATTTCTAAATAAAGTAACACTCATAGTTTCTGGTGGAAAGGAGTTTTAGGGGACACTAACTCAGTGTAGCTGGTATTCTAATAAGAAATATGCAGATACATGTTAAGTGGCAAATCACTTATACGCTGTTCTTTTTTTTAAGTTTCTTTATTTAGAAAGAGAGAGAGAGAAAGAGAGACACACAGAGAGAGAGAGAGAGAGAGAGAGAGAGAGAATCCCAAGCAGGCTCTGCACTGTCAGCACAGAGCCCAGCTCAGGGCTCAAACTCACAAACTCTGAGATTGTGACCTGAGCCAAAACCAAGAGTCAGATGCTTAACTGAGCCACCCAGGCATCCCCACTTATATACTAATAATTTTTTTTTCTTTGCAAAATGTAATTTACTAATACACCTTACATTTCAGAAAATTTGTGGCAGTATTGTGATTTCACTAATATTACTCAAGAAATAAGTAAATAATACTTATTTTATATTGGGAGATAAAATTTTTCCGCATGATTTTTCACATGGTTGTAAGAATCCTATATGTGTTAGCAGTTATTATCTTATTACCTTTGTATTTGCATTCAATAAACCATCACATGTAAGTTGTAGATGAGAAATGAAGAAAGTTTATGGGGCACCTCAGTGGCTCAGTTGGTTAAGTGCTTGACTTCAGCTCAAATCATGATCCCATGGTTTGTGAGTTCGAGCCCCACTTCGGGCTCTGTGCTGACAGCTCAGAGCCGACAACCTGCTTTGGTTTCTGTGTCTCCTCCTCTCTCTGTCCCTCCCCCACTCACACTCTGTCTTTGTCTCTCAAAAATAAGTAAACATTGAAAACAAATGTTTAAAATAAAGAAATGAGGAAAGTTTAGCCTGATTACATGGTTGCTACTTCTGGCTATTGTGAGAGAAAGATAAAAATATCTTCATATGACTAATGAAGAAAACATTTCTATCAGCCTAGCTTATTTTGTCTTTCACATGATGAATAAAATATACTAGATTGCATATGATGTTTCAAAATAACATTATTAGCTATAATTAACCCATTAATTAGTGAATTTAAAATTAAAAATTATAGAGAGTCTACTATTCTAGATAAATAATTCAGGTTCAGTAAATACTTATTGATATAAAAGACAGAAATATATGATAGGATAGTTTTTGCCAGTGAGCAGTGATAGATAGTGGATAATAATGTAAATTTCTATGAGGTATTTGAGCTTTTCAGAAAATGCTTTATATAAAATTTTAAGGTTCTTATTATAAGTGTACAATATATGGGCAAAAGCTAAGAATGAAAAGATAATAGAAAGCAACAACAACAAAGTTCAAGTGTTTGGCAATACAGTGTGGATTGAGACATCTCAGGCTAGTAGTGTACATAGAATTGGACATGAAATCCTTCCTTAACATTATAACTTTCAAAAGGGTACAACATAGCAAAACAGAATTATAAAGCTTAAACCAGTGGAACAAATCATAGCATTTGAACTTGCATTAGCTATGGGTGAAAGAAAATTAAAACTTAACTGGTGAGAAATTACTAATTTGGAGGTACATAGGTTTAGATACTCAAATTATAAGCTCTACATGGTATAGCAAACATTAAACTGAGAAAGTAACTGAAAACAATAGCACTGGGAGAAGAGGGCTCTCTTGCTTTCCAGGCTGCCCAGGATTCCCTAAGGAAAGGAGTCCTGCTGCTGATGAGTACACAATAAGCAATTACAAAACAACAAGAAAATTGGCTACTGTGTAAAACAAAACAAAATAGTACTACATTCCCAAGAAATCTAGTACAAAATTTAAAATGTAGATAAGGACTATAAAATAAGTATAACTAAATGATTAAAAAGGTAGATAAAGATACAGACATTATGCAGATTGAAAGAAATATCATTTAAAAACAGAAATATACCCAAGGAATTTCTAGAAATAAAAACTGTAATTCACAAAATTAAAATGGATGATTTAATAGTAGTTCAACTTCCTTCTTCCTGAATAACATCTCAGCATTTTTAGGGAGAGTCTGCCAGTAGTTGTATATAAAATTCTACATGAATAGCATTTTCACTTAGCCCTGAAATACTATAATTCAGATAGTCTTCTGTTCTCCATGAGAAAGAAAGATTTAATATAAGAATCAGACTTGAGGGGCGCCTGGGTGGCGCAGTCGGTTAAGCGTCCGACTTCAGCCAGGTCACGATCTCACGCTCCGTGAGTTCGAGCCCCGCGTCAGGCTCTGGGCTGATGGCTCAGAGCCTGGAGCCTGTTTCCGATTCTGTGTCTCCCTCTCTCTCTGCCCCTCCCCCGTTCATGCTCTGTCTCTCTCTGTCCCAAAAATAAATAAAAAACGTTGAAAAAAAAATTAAAAAAAAAATTAAAACTAAATAAAAAAATAAAAAAAAAGAATCAAACTTGAACAAATAAATTGATATATATGTAGATAATTTAAAAATCACTGGATAAAGAAAAACAGTAATGCCCATGCTTATTTTGCAGGGTTTTAAATCAGAACAAAGCTATATTTATAAACATCAAGATAATAGATGTGTGTTTTCTAGAGGGATGATAAAGATGATGATTTACTTTTGATTTAATTATTTCAAATACCCACATAAAATTTAGTATATAATCATTAAAATTTACTAAGTACAGTGATCGAAGACTTTTACATAAAACTTGATAAATCTGTTTTTTAAAGGTGAAGATTAAATATGACAGAATGATGCAATTAAATATGACAGAGATGGTTGAAATAAGCTCAAATATTTAACTTAATCCAAAAAATAAATGAATTAAACTCAGACAATAAACACATTTAAATTGGATTTGAAAATGCAGCTTTATATTGTTTGCAAGTGATTAATCTGAAACATGACACAGAGAGACAGAAATTGAAATGATATACCAGTTGGTACTATGAATATACTATCAAAAATAACACTGGTGACACATATTAATATTAGTTTTAAAAAATCAGTTAAGACAAAACACATTTTAGGGATAAAAGGATCACTTTATACTGAAAAATAAAAAAAAAAAGAATATGACTTCACCGAAATAATATAACAATTTGAAGACTGTAAACACCTAACAAAATAACCTCTGAATAAGTAGAAGCTGATGAAATTAAAAAAAGAAACTAGCATTTTACTACATTCTTTTCTATAATTGATAGGAAGAAAAAAACAGACATAAAAATGCAGGAGGCAGAGATTACTTCTCATAATAGAGGAGGAGGGAAGTACCGTCCTGCACAAATCCCTGGCAGATAACAAGCACAAAAACTAGACAAATTTTTTAAAAGAATTATTTATAAAACATAGGAATGCATTCAATTGCTGACAGACCTCCAAAGGGAATTAAGTCTGAAAAACCTGCAACCAGAGGGGTAAGAATTGTGAATCTGTCACTTGCTGGCCCAATGGCCCAACCTCCATGATGATAGTTGTGAAAAACTATGGAAGGAAAAATTCACAGCTTGTTTGGCTAGAGATACTTGAGATCAGAAGTTCAGAGCTAGGAGATAGCTGAAAATGTAAAGAGAAAATCCTGGCACCCCAGTTATCCCATGAGTGAGACACAAATCCCAACATAAACTGCCTACATTCCTGCAGCTAGAGACTAGAGATAAATATGCTCATGACAGCGCTACATGAAGCCAGATCTGTAAGTTCCGTGCTTTCCTCATCTGAGTGTATTCCCCAACCATGCTGTGTTCAAGCAGCATAAAGATTGACATGAGAAAGTGCGGAGTCCATAAGTGGCAAAGCAGCTGGAAATGTAGGAGGAATCCCCAGAAGCAAGGAAAGCACAGAGAAAGGGAGTCTATCTCGGCTCAAATTCTTGGCACAGAGAAGATCCACAGGGAGCCAGGATTAAAAAGCATAAGAACAGAATAAATGTTCTGCAGTTGCATATCAAGGAAAAAATAATTTCCAGTTTGAATCCAGGTATATTAAATACCTACTATTGCAAAACCAAGAATCCACAGAATATGACACAACCACAGACTACTCTAATGTTAGCTACACTGTCTAATTTTTCAACAAAAAACTGTTAGACATGTATGTAAACAGGTAAAGGTGACTCATTATGAGGCAAAATAAAAATCAGTAGAAACAACTCTAGGGGCACTGCGGTGGGTCAGTTGGTGAAGTGTCCAACTTGGGCTCAGGTCATGATCTCATGGTTCATGAGTTTGAGCCCCAGTGTCAGGCTCTGCGTTACCGTCTCCCCCTTGGGATCCACTCTCCCTCTCTCTCTGGCCCATCTCTCTCTCTCTCTCTCTCTCTCTCTCAAAATAAATAAATAAACTTAAAAAAAGAAAGAAAGAAACAACTCTAATGATGTTGGATTTAGGAGACAGACTCCAGTGCACATAACCTAAAAATATTTACAAAGTGAAAGAAAATATGGTATAAGTGAATGTAGATGAGGAACCTAAATTGAGAAATAGAAATGCTATAAAAATAAGGTAATTCAAGAGCCGAAAGTAGAATAATCGAAAAGATAATCTCTAGATGAAATCAACATCAGATTGATGAAGACAGAAGAAGGAACATGTGAACTGGAAGATAGACTAATAGAAATTACTCAATCTAAAGAACAGAGATTTAAAATATTGAAAAAAAATGAATAGATTCTCCTTAACTTGTCAGGAAAATGAGGCATAACTTCAACTATAGAAGGATATGAGACAGAAAAAAATGAGTGGAAAATATATATAAAGAAATAATAGCTGAAAACTTAACTTCCAAAATGTTAATTTACAGATCTGAAATGTTCAACAGAGATGAATTAAAGGAAATTACTCCTAGGCGAATTATAAACACAGTGATGAAAGCTAAATAATAGAGAAAATCTGAAAACAAAATGATAGGTTACCTTCAGAGAAAAATGATAAAATAGCACTGGCTTGCCATCAGAACCTATGGAATTCCAGAATTTTTAAAACAGTTTGAAAGTGCTGAAGGAAAAAAAAAAATCTCAGCCAAGAATTCTATATCTAGAAAAGCTATCCTTCAAAAATGAAGTTAAAATGAGGACATTTTTAGATTAAAACAGAAAAAATAAAAAAAAAAAAGAAACTATTGCCAGTAGACTAGCAACATGAGAAAAGCTAAAGAAAGTTATTTGGTCTAAAGGAAAAAGGCATTCAATGAAAATTCATATCATAAGAAGAACATCAAAAGTTGTGAATATGTAGGTTAAAAAGATTATAGTTTTATTTTCATTTAACATCTTAAAAGGCAGATAAATAACCAAAAATTATACATGTAATTAAAGGCTTTTTAATAATGTAAAACAATAACAGTTTTAGAAAATTTATGACCTTAGATTAGAGAAAGATTTATTATACAGATACACAAACACTTTATCAGAATTAAAATTTCTATACAACCAAAGAACCTTTTAGATAGATGCAATAAGTCACAGACTAATAGAAAATAATCACAATACATGTATCTTAAAAATATTTTTATCTAGAATATATATATAGATTAAAATACAGTAATAAGATGATAACCCAATAAAAAAAGGACAAAAGCCTTGAATAGACACATCACAAAAGAAGATACATAAAAAGCCAGTAAGCGTATGAAAAGTTGCTCAACGTCATTAGTCATCAGCGAAATGCAAGTTAAAAAAAAAAAAAAATGAGACAACTCTACATACACACAAGAAAGGTTAAAATTAAAAACCACTGATGATGCCAAATGCTGATGAGGAGAATGTGGAATTATTGCTGTTAGTAGTGTAAAGTTTTAAAATGACTTTGCATAGCAGTTTAACAGTCTTAGTTAAACATACACCTACTCTATGGCACAGAAATTCCACTCCTAGGTATTTATCCAACAGAAGCTAAAACACATGCCTATAAAAGGACAAAATTATGCTTAACAGCTTCACACTGAAAATGACCAGCTCCACAATAGAAAATTGTCCACTAACCAGAAGATGGAGGAACAATGGTGGTATAATCAAACATGGACGATTACATTGCACTTTGGCAAATGTATTAAGTAGAATATGTATAACCAGTGAATATCAAACATATGTTGAGGGACAGAAGCCAAATGTGAATAATATATACTGGATAACTCCATTCATATGATATTTGAAAATAAGCATGATTAAACTCCAGTGCTATGAATCAGAATTAGTTACCTTTTGGGTTGGAGGGTATTGATAGAAAGGGATATGAGAGATTTAGAGTGACAACAATGTTTTATATCTTAACTGAGATGGTAGTTAGATGGCTATAGGCAGTGAGTTCTATGATTCATCAAAGTGTATGTAAATTTCATGCCAATAGTATTTCTTCATGTGCCTATAAAACTCATCTTTTTTTTTTTTTAATATTTATTTATTTTGAGAGAGAGAGCACGCACGCACAAGCAGGAAAGAGGCAGAGGTAGAGAGAAGGAGAGGATCAGAAGCAGGCTCCATGCTCAGTGCAGACTGGGACTTGGGACTCCTCTCAGGACCTTGAAATTATGACCTGAGCCAAAATCAAGGGTCAGCCACTTAATTGACTGAGCCACCCAGGCATCCATAAGACTCTTATCTTTGTTTACCAGTGTGAAAGCTTAAAGTCTCAGAAATCACACTGCTTCTGTCACTTGATTTATATGGTTAAAGTCAATATAGACACAAACCTTTCTTCTTTGGTTTGTTTGGCTTTTCTTATCTTTTATGTCTTAATTTTCTTGGTATATTAGGTCCACTTACTCTTTTTGTCTATAGCATATGGATTTGATATCTTTCATTATGTGACATACTTGGGTATCATCCTACCTCCGTTATACTCAAGGTTTTTCCTTATTTAATTTAATAACTTGCTCTAGAACCCAACAGTTCCTGTCCAGTTCTTTAATATAGATCCTTTTTAGTAAAAGTCATTAATGCCTATCACTGATTGCTCAGACTTGATTAGTGCATGACATTGTCCTAATTGTAGCATGAACCTGCTTTCAGTCTGAGCTCCATTATTTGTTGGTGTCTTGAAATAGACTTTCAGTCATTGGTTTGGTAGTCTGTGTGCCTAGAAGGAGCCCATGTGGCCATATAGTTTTTGTAGCGTTTTCACATGTCATGTTTCTGCCTCCTAACCCCACAATGTACAGCTACTTTTATCATCTCCTATTTGGTATTTTCTTAGACTCATAAAGTTACTTTTTTTTTTCAAATTGTATAACACTGACATTGTTAGTAAACAAATTATTTGTTGAATGCCCACTCCATTGCTATTAGAATTCTAGGAAATGAAACCAAATGGGAATCTGTCTTCAGGATGCAGTTTTGTCCTGACACTTGCTCCTTAGCTTTGCCCATAAGGATTTGCTTCTGCATTGAGGACTCTGCTTACCAATCCAGGTCCCCTCATTTTTTCCAGTTTTATTGAGAAATAATTGCCATATGCCACTGTACAAGTTTCAGGTATACAACATGATAGCTTGGTTTACCTGGATTGTGAAAGGATTACCACAAAAGATTTAGTTAATATGCAACATTTCACATAGCTACAATAAAAAGAAAAGAAAAAAAAAAAACTTTTCTCCTTCTGGTGAGAACTTCTAGGATTTCCTTGACCTAGTTCCTTTCAATCTTTCATAATCATAAACTAATCCCATGACCTTTTTGTACCAAGTCTGTGTGCCTAGCTTCTGATGCCCAGCCATCCTGCCCTGGAACCAAAACAAACAAATCTGCCAAGATGCCCAATGTCTGACAGCTAAACCATGCCTGGTCACCTCCTGTTTCTTCCATCAACTGCTCATGTTTCCCCTTTCACAGGAAGCCTGACCTAAATATTATGTGTTGCTTTCCTTATCTAGTCAAAAGTAACTTCTTGAGATGCAATTTATCATACTATACCATTTTTAATTGTTTTCTTAGTACAACAACTTCTTTCAGAGGAGGGGCAGAGGGAGAGAGAGAGTGAGAATCCTGATTTCACATGGTACTCAATCTAATGACCCTGAGATTATGACACTGAGATCATGACCTGAGCTGAAACTGAGAGGCACCTAACCCACTGAGCCACTCAGAAGGCCCAGCATTACAACTTTTAATGTTCCATACAGTATAACCTTGGATTGCAAGTACTTGTTCTGCGAGTGTTCCACAAAACAAGCAAACATTTATAATAAATTTTAAGTTGATACACAAGTGATGTTTTGCAGTATTAGTAGTCTGTGATGCCAAATGTCACATGATTAAAACTGAGTCAGTGGTTCTTGAAATTCACTTTGATATACAAGTGCTTTGGATTGCAAGCATGTTTCCAGAATGAATTATGCTCGCAAACCAAGGCTTTATATATACGCATTTGTTTAGTTTCCCTCACTAGAGTTCATAACCAACATTAGAGCAAGTCCTTTTTCTGTCTTAGTCACTAGAATAATGGATAGGGAGAGAGTTAATATAAATACTTATTAAATAAATTAAACCTTAGTGCAGCTGCAGTCTAATGAAATAAGAGACTATCTTTCTGAGTCTCAGTTTCCTAAAATGGCAAATGGGGATGATAAAAATAACTGTACTTAGGGGTGTTATGAACAGGAAATATAACATGTGAAAGTGAACTTAAAATTATAAAACGTCTAACATGCTTTTATTTTAAGTTACTTTCCTGGCCAGGTTGAAGAGCATATATACATTCAGGTGTTACCCTGATGTTGTTATAAGGCACTTAAAAATAAGAAAACTTAAAAATAGTAGTGACATTTTAATATTCCATTATACTAAATAGGTATAGGATTAAAATAGATATACTTCTAAATATGGAGGAATTCCAGTTAGATACTCAAGTCATGGGGAAACATGAAGCATTGGAAAAGTGTAGAGCCTTGCTGAGTTTCTCCAATGTCTGGTTGTCAAGTTCCAGCTAAAGGCAGAGCCCAGGTCCAGATAGCTTCCCCTGTTTGACCACGTGAGGCTGTGCCCAGGATGAGTGATGGCAGGGTGAGGGCAGGCCAGGCCTTTGTGTGCAAGGAATGGTGGACAGAGGTCTTTAGAGGTAAGGAAAACAAGAAAAGGTTTCTGAGATAAACAATTTTGAATAACAAGGTTTCTAGTGATTAATAATTCCTAATTCCCCTTTACCTTCCTTTTCTCTATAACCTGTGGCTCCTTAAGCATTTTCATGTTACTCCTTACAGCATTTCCCCCAAGACTGGCATGGGTCCTAAAATGATGTTCTATCTTAATTTCCAATGTCTCATTACTCAGCAATCAGGAGACTCTCAGGAGGAAATGGCCTAATATATTAATTATAATTTAGGTGCATATGACTAACAATTACTGTCTTTAATTCTCTCCTCTACTCTTCTTGGGATGGGGAAAATGTACCCATCAACCCAAGTGAATGAATTATAGAAATTTCAGGTGTCAAAAGAGAAAAATGTGAAATAACTAGTAGAAAGAGAAACACTCTTAGGACTTAAGAAATAACAATTTCAGAGTACATGAATCTGTTATCAGTACTGATACTATAAGCCAACACCAACCAAAGCTCTGATTTAATGAGTAATAGATATTTATTATCTTTTTAACTTGTCTCCGGTCTAGTCTCTGGTATTCCCTACTATAAGCATGCTACAGATAATGACCTTGAAGTTCAGAGTGTTAAGGCACAAATCCAAAATTGCATGTCCCATAAAGACAGAGTTGGGATTGAAGCAGAGGTGCAAAGTTTGCGTTCTATTAAATGGACACTTTATCTGCACATAAGATTTCAAGTTGTGACATGGATCCATCTGTACCTGGATAATAAAATGCTGTTTAAAACATGTCAATATCAATACAGTACCAATGATTCTGGATGAAAAGTAAGGCTTTATTCTAAATACAGGCATTCACCCCCATTGGAACAAAACAGCATGTTCAGTAATTTAGAATGCCTAGGGATTGTTCCTTTGAGGTGAATTCTTTATATCATATTGATCGAGGTATATATAAGTCCTTCCAAAATTTGTACCCAAGTAATGATTGTTGTTTTTGTTTTTATTTTTTCCAAAGCATCTTTTCCCTAGAGTGACCCCCCACTGGTAGAGTATTCAGTTTTTGAAAAACTTTATAAAGAGGTTAATGATGTTGGCCACTCTGCATCATAAAGTTCTTATGATCTATTCAGCAAATAGCAGTTTTTAATGAGCCGCATTGCCTCAAAGATAAAAGTATGTTAAGGTATCCAAGATGATAAAGTAGGCATTGTGCAGCACTAATCATAATGGCTTAATTAGATGTTAATGTGGATTTTACGTTCATTAGAATTTAATGGTAACTGAATTTTTAAGTGTTCAGTTAGTCAGCAATTTCTAACATCACGGTTCTGGTGAGGAGAGATTTTCAAACCTGGAACTTGGAGAGAGAGTTGGTGTCAGTGTAAATTATACCCAAAAGAGAAAATTCCCATTTCTCAAGTCTACATTTCATGCCAAGTGATAGCAGGTGGTGCAGTCAGACAGGGCATGAATAACACACCCTGTATTTATGACCAGTCCTATTTATGACCAGTCCTATTTATGACCAGAAGGTAGCAGCTGCCATCTGGCATAATTTTTGGAGGGTATTGAAAGGTCATTGTGACCAAAATATCGATTTAGTGTTATTTTGTGATTTGGAGTCGGGTAACATTTATTGAGCTATAACTATATGTCTGGGGCTCTCCCAGGGGATTTCACATATGCTATCATAAAAAAAGTTCAAACACAAATCCTATTTTTACCTCTGTTTATTAGATCTATGATATAAGGTTTGGGGAAGCTAAGAAGTTGCTGAAGATGATACATGGACAATACCTAGCCAATATGTAGTTAAGCTGAGTTGGATACATCTCCTCTGATTCCAGGGACAGAATATAGAATTCTCATGGACATTGTCACTAGTCATAGGTCTTCTAGGGACAGGTGTATTTTAGCTTGTTCCTCCTACGGTGACACTTGAAAAGGGGGAACATATCCTAATATGCTAATTTCAGCTCTGAAAAGCAGTCTTATAAACCAGAGTACATTATGGATTTTCTAAGACTCTATGTATAAAACTTTAAACAAGATACTGACAAAACAGAGCCTGATCAATGATGGACGGCATAGACAATGAACAAACTCTAAACTATTAGATAGAAAAGACTATTATAAGAGCTATATGTGTCTTCAAATATTTGGAAGAAATGCAAGGGATGTTTTATATGTTGCAAGATGATTGTAGGTATAATAAGAGAATACATGGTTAGAGGTATCTAAAATATAATGTGCTCGCAAAAAGGTAGGCGTGCCCTAGAAATGTCCAAGAGAAGGCTGAATAAATGCTTCACAGTAATTTGGAAAAATTCAGCAAGCAGTGTACTGCTTGAGTTATATAAGTTTTAGCTTCACCCTCCAGCCACTACACACTACAATAATGAATAATCTGTTAAATTTTTTAAGATAAAGTTTTGTAAAGCTTACAACAGGGTGGAGCTCAAGAGACTTTTAAAACTTCATTGAAGATAGTTCAGGTGAACTTGCATGGCTCAGCACAATTTGAGGCCACTCACAAGAGCTGGCTTGAAAAGTAAATGCTATATACCAAAAAATGTAAAGTATAATTTAAGAACTACTAGAATTCATCCTGCCGAATAGAATTTCTCATTCTCTTTGTCATGGAGTCTGAAATTTTAGCCTTATTGACATATGCAATTGTTTCTTAAAGGCTGGTTGATGTCTTCCTGGATTTCTGTTAAAATGTACATACCCCCAGGAGGGTGACACCATAAGCTTTCATCAACTGGCATTTTGAAGAAGTATGACAGTTGCATCAGACTCCAGCTCTGGGGGAATATGGTGCAAGATTCATACCAAAACCTATGAGGAGAGGGCCAAAAAAGGGAGAAGAATTAAAAAAGAGATTGAAAAGTACAGATGGAAAGTTACAAAGGCAAAGTTTTTAGAGGGACTTCAGGGATTAGTGTTTCTCAATAATTCCTGTAATGTGAGCGTGAACTCTTTTCAAAAGCTACCTCTGAAACTAGATGGCACGCATACAAACACACCACATATTCTCATCAAATAAATGTATGCTCGTTAGTGCTTACCCACACCTTCCCTCACAAAATTCAGAGCATGCTTATTTCCTTTTCAAAAATAATTTTGAAGTACTATCTATGTGCAGAAAAGAGCAAGTATCTGGGTTGTTCATAAAGGAAACACATGTGGATAAATAAAACCCTAATCAAAAAATAGATTAACTGATTTAAAATTTTTTTTTCAACGTTTATTTATTTTTGGGACAGAGAGAGACAGAGCACGAACGGGGGAGGGGCAGAGAGAGAGGGAGACACAGAATCGGAAACAGGCTCCAGGCTCTGAGCCATCAGCCCAGAGCCTGACGCGGGGCTCGAACTCACGGACCGCGAGATCGTGACCTGCCTGAAGTCGGACACTTAACCGACTGCGCCACCCAGGCGTCCCAAAAATAGATTATCTGATTTTAAGAAGCCCCTTCTCCAGTGTACTCCGAGATCCTCCCTCCTTTCCTCCTCAAAGAGTATCGTTATGATTTCTAGCACTCTGTCTGAATATAGCATGTTTTCAACTTTATTAAAATGGAATAATTCATCTTAAATTAAGCTTCCTGTCCTGAACAATGTTTGTTAAGATCCCCCCCCCTGTTTTTTCCTTTAGTTTGTTCATTTTCATTTATGTATGCTATTTTACCATATGAATGTACCAAGCTTTATCTATAATTTCTAATCTTTATGATTTAATCAGGGGCATTTTCATACAAAATCTCAGCAGAGCAGGCTTTTCTATTGAGAAATTGACAAGATATCTATAAGACATAAGAAAACTCAAATAACCAAGAATGGCGAAAGCAATTTGTAATAGAATGACATTAGAGGACAACACCACCTGATTTTATGATTTACCATGAAATCACAACAATTGAGACATTAGAGAAAGCAGTGACTTTTAATGGAACAAAACTAGGAATTGAGAAATAGTTCCACATGTATATGGCCAATTAACTCTCAACAAAGGTCCCAATGAAATTCAATGAAGAAATGAAAGTATTTCCAATAAATGAATCAGCAATGATTAGATGTCCATGTGAGACAATTGAACTGCAGCCCTTACCTTTCACCTTAACAAAAATCAAAATGTAAAAGCCAACACTAGGTCTAGAAAAATATTATGAAAAATCCTTACCACTATGGCTAGAAAAATGTTTCCCAAATAGGATACAGAAAGCACAAACTATAAAAGAAAACATAATATTTTGTGCATCATTAAAATACAATAATTTAAAATAAAAAAAAAAAACTTTCTTTTTGAAAGACAATGAAAAGGAAATCCTAGACTGACGGAAATATATTTGGTATACATGTAGCTGACCAAAGATTTGTAACAAAAATATATAAGACACTCTTACAACTTAGAAGAAGATGACATAATATAAAAATGGGCAGAGGAGTTAAACAGAAATGACACAAAGGAAAATAACCAGAGAACAAAAAAAAAATATGTGAAAAAGATAATCAACACGAGTCATCAGGAAAATCCACACTAAGAGTGTAGTAAGATTACATTATCCATCCATTCGGAGTGCTAAAATTTAAAAGAATGATAGTTTTGAAGATAGAAGAGGATGTGGAACCAAGGGATATGTTAGAAGCAGTATAGAGAAAAGAAATGAAATTTTCAGTTCATGTTAGATAATTTTGTAGATTTTGCACTTATGCAACTAAATACACATAGTCCCTCACTTGTAATGGTTTGATTTATGACTTTTTTTCGGCTTTCTGATGGTGTGAAAGCAATATGCATTCAGTTGAAACTGTACTTCGAATCGCAAATTTGAATAGTTTCTTAGGCTAGCAATATGTGGTGCCCGTCTCTCTCATGATGCCAGGTGGTGGCAATGAGCCATAGCTTTCAGTCAACCTGACCACCAGGATAAACAACTAATAACTTACAACCATTCTGTACCCATTCAGCCATTCTGTTTTTTACTTTCAGTACAGTATTCAATGAGTTACATGAGATAGTCAACACACTTTGTTATCAAATAGGCTTTGCGTTAGATGGTGTTGCCCAACTGTAGGCTCATGTAAACTTCTGAGTATAGTTGAGGTAAGCTAGGTTAAGCTATGATGTTTGTTAGGCTAGGTGCCTGAAATGCATTTTCAATTTAATATTTTCAACTTAAAATGGGTTTGTTGGGATGTAACCCCATGGTGAGTTGAGGACACCTCAGTTTGTCACTTCACAGATGATAGCAAGGAACCTTTAATGGTTGTAGGGGCAGGAGGTTGTGAAAATGTGCTGAAGATAGAGTGGTATGACTTGTTTTTCATACCAATCTACAGGTGAGAGTAAAAGTATGCCTGAACATACATTTATAAACAAATCTTTCTAGTAATCTTTTGAAGCAACAAATGACTTTTTAATTAATTGTCTTACTGCTTAAATAAAAACCAAATTATCTTGCTTGAAACTATATACTTATTTATGTTTCTATTCATCTATGAATACAGCTCTACCTTATAACCACATGTGCTTACCTATCTCTAGCAATGAAATAATGAGGCACTTGAACTGTTTTATTCTACAATTTTTTGCGCTGTTTGCATTTTTCCTACCAAAGTCATGTATTTAGTAAATCAACATATATGCAATATGAAAATGTAAATAAATTAGTATTTTTTAGTTGAATAATCTCTGCTGTACATTGCAAAAGTAAACACCATAATGAGATACAGGGAATGGAAACTTGGAACAAATATTCAAGCACTTTATACATGGTTTCTACCAACCTTTCTTTGCCTCTAGGTATTTCCAATATATCTTGCTAATCTGTGGCCTCTCCCACATTCTAAATGTGATTCAACTTAGTCACACTGATCCTGCTATAAGACTTAGTTTACATTTTAAACCAGCTCATCTGTTGAATTCTGGGCCTGTTTATTTTATTTTGGACAAATCCCCTGGGCTTCACTAGTTTAATGATGACACTTAGCTAGCTGTCACTCCCCATCCCTATCTCTCCCTGGTCAAGTCTCTAAGCCTCATTTTTATTTATCTGTAAAATGGAGATTGTAACACTTCCTCCAAGTGCTGGGAGGGATTTTAATTGCTAAACACAGGAGCATTGTAAATGAATTTTCACACTAAGGACTCAGGAATGGAAAACTAGGAAGGGTACGAAAGAAGAACATCAAACACCATTGTTGAAATTTGGACAAATTACTTAGCAAAATGGTATCTAGCCTTTCTATAAACATCCAAATATCACAATGACCAGAAGCATCTTGATTCAAAAATCCCCCAAGTACACAAAAAGGCTAAATATAATTACAGTTGTAAAACAATGTCATCTTAATCTTTTCCCTACTTATTGGAAATTTGATTTAACACTAAACCTCAAGAGGGAAGGCTGGGTGGGTAGCAAAGGAAATTTCTCTAAGAGAGCCAGTCATTAAAAAAACATTGTTAACAATTGTTCTGGCCTACTTCTCATATTCTCATTTGGCTTCTTGCCCAGATTTGCACAAATCACTAATAATGCCCAAAACAATTCATGAATATAGAGAAATGAAAAAAAGAAGAAGAAGAAAAGAAAAAAGAGGGGGCAGAAAAAAGGAAAAGTGAACTCAGGGGAAAAAATAACATCAGTTTTTAATTACTGGGGCACTAATGAAGACGGTGAATCAAATACACAGTTTGTTCTCAAAGTGTTATCATGCAAAACACAATAAAATTGAAAGTTCCTGAAATAACACTTCACAGCAAGTAAAGGAAAATGCCCTATAACAGTCCTTGAAAGAAGAAATGCATTAGTATTTTGCTTTATTATTCCTGGTTGCAGGTTCCAATCTAATCTCCATAGAAATGGAATTCCAATTGGGCCTCAGAGATATCTTACAAGCACACGATAATCCCAACTTAAGAGAGAAATTCAAGTTAGCTGAAATTCAGTTTATTCTCACGGGAACAGTTTGGCTGAACTACTAGGAGGGATCAATTCAAGTCCTTAAAAGTGGCCTGGGTGAATTCTAAAATAAACCAAAAGAGCTAATATTAGAATATGAAGAAATACAGTTTGTTCTTCGTCCCTCCTTCCCCCTCACCTCCCACACACACACACTCCTTCCATTTCTTTTCTCACTATTTCTACCCTTATCAGCTTCTTCCATCTCTCCTCTCATTTTCTTTCACATATATGAAATGATAAGATGCTGAAGACAAAAATGCCCCTAAAGTACACAAAGACTCAGGCATCTTTAGAAACAACAAAGTACATATTTAACCACAACTATAACACAGAGACTCTAAGATATCCATGGAAACATGGTTTTTATTTTTATTGCAACAAATTCCTTTTGATTATCAGGAATAACATTTTTATTTCTCAAATGTTGATGATCTAATTTTTTTTTTAGTTTTTCTTCTTTTTTCTTTCTTTTTAACTAAAGTGCAACAAGATTTTTATACTCATTTTATTGTATTTGAACACATTGTTTGATTTGACAGTTCCCTTTCAACTGTGTGTTAGAAATTTTGTGTTTTCCATTTCAAAACATTTGGCAGTAGAAACAGTTTTTTCTTCTTCCCCCACACAATTGCAGATATAGTTGAATTCAGTCAACTTGAGTAAACGTATTGCTTTAGCGAGCTTTGAGAATTTTTCTGTGCACTAAGAATGATTTTTAAAACCTGTCTTTAGCACCTTGGGAGTCAGAGTGGGCCATGAGGGGTGGGTCTGCCACTTAATATGGGCAAGTGGTTGAAGAGGTAGTAAGTCAGTTTCTCCAGCTGTGAAATGATTTGATAGTGAAGACTAAATGCTCTGATGTAAATGGAGCTCCTAGGACAGTAGTTATCTGTGGCAGACACCCCTTTGAAGGGTCATCCACTACAGTCCATCCTTCTCTTCTGAGATCAGCGCTGAAGACACAATGGGGGACTTCCAGGTACCACTTCTTTACCACCCAATCTTGTTCTTGGATGAAGCTAATGGATTTGTGACTTTAACCTGAGCCAATCGGATTCTCTCAGAGAAAATAGACTTAGGAATAGGGAGGACACAGACCTTAGGAGCTATGTGATCTGAATCATGTTACAAGAAAACTCGTAAGGGAGAAGAAAGAAAAGTTCCTGCTGCTGAAGTTTCCAGAGCTGGCATAGTTCCTTATCTCCTGATTCTGTCCTGATCTCATGATAAACCACAGTTATACTGCCCTATCAATATTTATGCTTTTTTTTTTTTTTTTTTGCTTGAGCTAGAAAGAGGTTCGGGTGCTTTTAAAAGAACATTAACACATAAATATGTATAGAAGAGTATGTTGTAGAAATAGACCTTCAGGGAAATGTGGGCTACTTAGAATTGAAGACACTTCTGTGGAAAGGTGAACAGATTATCATCTATGTTCCTGGAAGAAAACTAGCGAGCTGGAAACAGCCTATTAAGGTATTGCTGGAGGATGATGCTCTAGGAGAGTTGACCCCATAGAAGATACTGAAAGAGAGACAAATGCCATTCTTGCAGAATTGGATGGCTGCTCCTGATTACATTGTAGAACATGATTGCAAATCAGTGTTCTCTTGCTTTCTTTAGCAGTTCAAATCACACACACACACAAATACAGATATTTATTTGTTTAGATTATTTACTTACTCTGGCTTAATGCATGAGCTGTCCATGATTATAATGTTATATGTTATGTTGATAGTCAACTTCGAATGGACTTTTGGAGATAAGATTTAGAATTTCTAGGAAGCATTCAAAATATTTAAGAACAGTCATACCATCCACCTCTACCCAATAATCCTTAAACACTTACTTAGAGCCATTCTTGCTGAAGGAAACACCAAACCAACCTACGCCTGACTCCACATTGTCACTTATTATGGGACTATTTTTAAAATCAATTTTAGCTGCAAATATTGTTAGTAATATCAGAATGAAAATAACTTATGTCAAGGATTTATCAAAGGGTATCATGAAAATAAATCTGTTGGAGGTGGTAGTGGTAAAGTTAGAATCTGTACTTGCAGATTTTGAAAATTCTCAACTGAGAATTGAACATAAGGAAAACTGCATTTAATGTCCTGGTTTGGACCGTCAGCTGTGTTTGTAACCTTCTTAAGAGTTTGCTAATTCACATAGGAACACCGTGCTTGATTTGTACCAGTGGTATTGAATGATCAGGTCACTCTTGCCCAATACAGGGAAAATTATTCAAAAATTTCAGAAGGCAAACATGTTTGATTGTGTCTATAATGTGGTTTCTGTTTACTCAGCTTCCAAGTATTCTGGGAGGAAGGGTACCCAGGTCTTTTAAAAGGCTTTCCCTGGTTCTTCTAGCTATTCTTTTATGCCAGACATATAAAAAGAGAAAGCTTCAATTGAAATAAGATAACCAATCTACCACTGGAAATAGGGTACTGAGTATACAGAGCCCATGTGGCAGCAGTCCATCACCAGTAAAGAAACAACAAAGTAGGGTTGGTACTCAGTTTGGAAAATGGCTTAGTCCATCTAATGTGCAATATATTAGGAAGTCAATTCAGTTCTTCCCACAAAATGGATCTATCTTATTACCACAACCAACTCTATCAACCCAGTACGAGCAATCCTCATCTTTTGCCTGGAGGACTGCAGTGCCTCCAAACCAGTCTCTATTCCCAGCTTTCTACTATAAACTATTACTAAGGAAAAACCAAAGTGATTCAGAAACACATAAATCTAACCATGACAACCATCTGCCCCATTTCAATAGCTTATTGTTGCATTGAGAATAAAATCCACATTCCTTTTTAAGGAATCCCATCTTATCCCATCTATTTCTCCATCTTTACAGGTAAACTATTCCTAATTCACATGATCATTTTTTTGATAATTTAATTTTATATAGCTTTATTACATTTACTTGTCTCCCTGTCTGTCTCTACACCTGTGTGTGTATGTGCACATATTTTTAATAGGCAAGATATAGACTGGGGAACAATATTCTGAATATATTTATCTAGAAAAGACTTGTATCCAGATAATATAAGAAATTCCTACAAATAAAAAGTAAATAAATAAAAAGATGACCAACCCAATTAAAAAAAAAGGCAAAAGACTTAAGCAGACACTTCTCAAAAAATATATGCAAATGTCAATAAGCAAATGAAAAGGTGTTAAACAGCTTTGGTTCTCAGGGAGATTTCCCCAATGTGATAAAACATTAATAACAACAAAAATTTTAATAACTTATATGTTCTAAATATCTGGTTGTTTTGTATATGCCACGTGTTAGCCATGGCTCTAACAAGTCCAAGATCAGGGAAAGCTTATAAGAGCTTAGGTAGGGGGAAAAATGAAACAGTACAGGAAGTTGCCTTCAACAAGACTCTTACACGATGAAGAAGAATGCCATGTGAGTTATATCAACCTGCTGTCTGAGAGAATTCATCTCAGTAAAGGTTACAACGACCTCATCTTCCTGTCCCTCTAAAGCAGATTTTTAAGTGCAAGCTTCTGTGTTTGGCACTGGGACTAAAAAGATGAATAAAACTCTGTCTTCCCAGAGTTCACAGTAAAGTAGTGAAGATAGCTACTTAAACTGATCATCATAACATAGTATGGAAAATGCTTAAAATGAAAGTATCTGTAAGTGCTGTGGGTCCACAGAGTAAAGAACTGACCTTATCTAGGGTGTGTCTAGAAATTCTTTGCAGAAGAGAAAACATTTGAACTGAATTGAATGATAAGTAGGCATTGTGCAGAGAAAGAAGAAACAAAAGGGCATTAAGGCAACGGAACCAGCATCTTAAGGCGCGGATATGTGAAAGAGTGTGAGACAGTGGAGGAAGTCCAAAGGCTTTGGCATAGTAGAATATAAACATTTTGAGTAAAGTAGAAAACATTGCAGGAAGTGGAATTGAAAGGGTAGGTGTAAGACGAGTTGTGCAGATTCGTAGCATCGGGACTATACTCTCCACTTAGTGAAGAACCTTTGATAATGTCAATGTGTGGAAATATTTTGGCAAAACTTATGGTTTTAAAAGTTATTGTGATAGGCAGAATAATACCTTTCCACCGCCCCAAAGATATGCATCCTAATCCCCAGACCCTGTCAATACGTTACCTTACATGGCAAAAGGGACTTTGCAAATGTGATTACTTTAAGGATATGGAAGCGGGAACATTATCTTTGATTATCCAGGCAGAGCCAATGTAATCACAAGAGTCCTTAAAAGTGGAAGCAAGAGGTGGGAGAGTCAGAGGGAGACTTGACTACACAGCAGAACACGGACCACTAAGACGTGAGGAAGACCCAACCCACCGTTGCTGGATTTAAAGATGGAGGAAGAGAGTCAAGAGCCACAGAATGTGAGTTGAATTTAGATGCTGGAAGAGCCAAGAAAGCAGAATCTTCCCTAGAGCTTCCAGAAGGAATTCAGCCCTGCTGACACATTGATTCCAGCTTAGTGAGATCGAGTTTAGATTTATGACCTCCAGGACTGTAAGCTAACAGATTTTGCTGTTTTAAACTACTAAGTTTGTGGTGATGTATTACAGCAGCCATACAGATCACACACAGATCTCATGTGGGGATGAAAGGACCCTCAGGATGAGCATTGCCCTCCCTGGTTTCTTCTTAGATATGGATCTTTCCATCTTTCAGGCTTTGGCTAAAAATAGGATCTTGAACACTGCTCAGAGTGGTGCTTACTATACTATAGTAAATTTAAGAAGAACACAGTCTTTGAAGCCAGAGAAACTTGATTTATGGTCTCAGATCTGTCAGTCACTTACTCTGTAAGCTTGGGATAAGTACTCCAAAGATTGACCCTCACCTTTCTCATCCAGAAAACAGGGAGGATAACACATTTCTCACTGAGTTGCTATGGGGATTGGCTAAACTAAGGTTCCTAAAGATTCTACAGTATTTGTGTATACATGCTTAGCACATGCTCATTCTCACTTCGTAGTTCCCACAGAGCAGTGAAATGGAGATATATACGAACACACATATGCACTCCAGGCTGTTAATTCAGATACCAAGCAATTGATGCAGGTATCTTCTAGCAGTGAAGACCTAGGGAAAACATTCTGGAATTTGATGGTAGTAATACATCAGAAGAAAGTATTTGTGCATTTTCACAAACACACACACACACACACACACACACACACACACACACACACACACACACACTCATGCCCAGAAGCACACAAATAAAGTGCATGATTGACTGGACTGGGGCATTTTTCTTCTGGATACATACTGTCATAGAGATAGATGAAAAATTGCTTGCCCCTTGCCAGCACTTTGCAAACCCACTCAAATGTGTGGGATGAATATGCACAAAGCCGTGCTAGTGAGATTCACCAAACAAGTCTAAATTTTCTTTCTTTTTTTTTAATTGTGCTCACCCAACATGGTTCTATTTTTAACTTCCCTTAGTTTTGTAACAATATCCTGGACAATAGTCTGGGTTTTTAATTAAAAATTTCAAGTTGGTGTCCCAGTTGAGCTGCTTAGTTTTATACCACTGAAGAAAAACCTGTGGCGGTATTCTTGTATTTCCAAAAGACTTATCGCCATAGGGTGCCCTGTATGCATATACCAAGTTACATTTTTCAAGGAGAGGTTCTTTGTTTTTTATCTCTTTCAGATCAAAGTACAAAATTTGTCAGGGCTTCTGAGTGGCTCAGTCGGTTGAGCCTCCCACTCTTGACTTTGGCTCAGGTCATGATTTCATGGCTCTTGAGTTTGAGCCCTGCCATCTGGCTCCTGCATTGACAAGTGCAGAGCCTGCTTGGGATTCTGTCTCCCTTTCTCTCTGCCCCTCCCCTGCTTGCTCTCTACCTCTCTCTCAAAATAAATAAAAAGAATCTTAAAAAAATTTTGTCACCAATCTATTGAATGGCCTATTGATCTTAGGGAGACAAAATACTTTAACACTGTTATGCTGAAGATTTTCAAATATTTGATTGGTGGCTCATTTTAGTGATAGCCCAAATAAAAGCAAGAAAATGAAAAGAAACATCACATGTAATATGTTTATATTACATTTAAGTATTTCCTAAAAAAAATATCTAGTATCTTTTGCATAACAAATTAAGATGAGCATAAATAAATATATGTTGCAAAGACAGTTTTCCCTAAGTTAGCATTTATTTTTCCTGACAAAAATAACACATTTTTATGTATTATCAGTATTCACTTATACACCATGATTTAAAGTTTGAAGAGATCTAGATAATAGTCCTTGCACTGAGGGTAAGTATATAAACAGTTATAGGAAAATCAAATAACCTTTTCGGATATTGTAATTCCAATGTAAAATATGGGGACTGAGCTACGTGCCTTGATTCATTTTATTTCTTAAACACTAAACATTCCATGATACTAATCCTTGGAACTTTTTATTGTCTATCTACTCTTCACAGGACTAAGACATACTTGATTTTTTTCTCTGGTTCTTATATTTTAAGCAAAGCCTTATATGGATGAAGTATCTGTTTTCATTTTTATAGGCATCTTGTTAAGCATTATAATATGAGTGTTATGTTGCTTCCACTTTTTGAAGTTTTATTTTTTGCAGGTGAAACTAGATTTTTCAGAAAGCTTTTTCCAACAGCAGTTTCCATAAATTATTATTAGTAGTAGATTTATTCAGAGTAGATACAAAAGATATTCTCTACTACCAATAACTTACAATAGTTACAGAAAACACATTTTACATTGTAAGGAAAAAATACAGAAAATTATTACAGAAAAGAGGTCAAGAATAAATAAAGTAACTATGGCTAAAAGATAGACTGAAGCCACTTGGAAAAGAGAATCTTTAGTATGCTTCTTTTGTTTGACAGCTTAAGAGATATCTGGACTAAGAATCAATGATGCCAAAACACACAGTATTTTCTTTTTCTACTAATGGTATAGTGGGAAAATAGTAAAACATCTTCCATTTAAGGACTTTAAGAGATCATTATTTTCATTTGTCTGTATCAAAAATTACACATTTTAATTAAATTATAATTAGCATACAGTGTTCTATTAGTTTCAGGTATACAATATAATGATTCAACAATTCTTATACACCTCATTGCTCAAGATAAGTCACACGTGTGTTTTTATCTCCTTGCCTTACCCTAGATTTGATCCAATATCATTCATTTTTATCACAACATCACTCATACTCATGCATACCTTAGGGTCCACCTTTGAAATTCATTGTCAGTAGTGGAGCCCTCTTCTTAGTTACTTTGGAACCACAGTACTGCCACCACTAAAATTATACATTGAGTTTATTTGATATCCTTCTCAGCATTCTGTTTTCTTATGGATTGGCCACCTACTATGAACCAGGCACTTTGTATACATTATTTCATTTAATCATGGAAATAATATTGATTGAAAGTAGACCATATTTTAGATGTAGATAAAGCAGTCACTCCTATCTGAGTATCTTCTTCCTAATTTCTTGAGAGAGTAACAGTAAGCTTGGTTGCAAACATCAAGGCTAGTTGCAAGTTACATTGTCAATAAATTGATGCTGATCACCTGCCATGTACTGCCTTTTCAGTGTATTATCTGAAGGTTTCTTGAGACCTTAATCATTACATTGTACATTGAAATAGTACTCTCGTTCCTTCTTCCTTGCTTTTCACCACTCCCTCCAGCCTCAGACCTCTCAGGGATCTCCTCTTGCCAGTAATCTCTAATTCTTTTATAAAATTCTTTGGCTCCCAGATGGCTGACAGTATGTTCCTTCTAATTTCTTTCTCCCTGCAGATCTGCTAGGATTCTTAATTGGGTAGGATGGATTCATATTTTATGCATTGAGAATTTACACATAATTATAATAAAATGTAAAGAAAGTTGACTAAATTCTTCTTATCTCCTCACATCCTTCCCATCCCTTATATTTCTGCTCAAGTTCATTTTTTGGAATACCTATATGATCATGGCTTTAAATGTGTCTGTATCTGTTATAGTTTCAATGATCTCAAGTTCCTCAGCTTAGCAGAAAAGTCCATTTATGAGGAAGTCCTACTATTATTTCCAACTTCATTTCTTGCCACTTTCTTTCTTGCAGGCTTCACTTCAGACTTATGTTGTTTTGTGCTAGTGCATACTTACACATAGCCCATCTACTAAGAATATCCTTTGCTTCCTTTTTTTACCATTCAACTCCCACTTAACTTTCCAGAAGGATTTCATTCCATCAAGTCTAAATTACATGTCGTAAAAGCATTTTGTATATTTCACAGTTTGGTGTGCTTTTTACACTGTGCTAAACTGAATCATTGGCTTATTACCTGTATCTTTCATGAGGCCATGGGACATTATAGGTGGAGAATATATCTCAGTTATAATTTTTCCTAATTATTTAGGAAGGAATCAGACTATAGCTTGATTCTAGTCAGATCCTGACTCTCATCCTTCTGTATAAAACATCTATTTCCATTTGTATGTCCCACAGATACCTCTAACTCAGCATGAATAAAACTTGAGATTTGCTTCCCTTTTGAAACATTATTCTTTCTATACCCATTCTTTTTATAAATAACACAGTATCCACTCAGTTTCCTGAGGAACTTTGAAATTGTTCTTAACACTTCTCTGCCCTCACTACAACTTAGCCCTTGCCAATCTGTCACCTTTCACATGTCCTTAAATCTCTAGTGTCAAAGTCTGTCCATCTGCACTGCCACAGCGTTAGGATCAGTTTCTAGCAGTTGTACTTGAGTTGCTAATACCATAAGAACTGGATCATTTTCCATTAGCCTTCTCTTCTCCAACTGATATTTCATAGGACACCAGAGTAGTGTTTCTAATTATCTGATTATGCACACACTACATCCCCAAAACCTTCTAATGATCAACCTACCATTGTCTTTGGCAAAAGTTCGAATTGCTTATTGTGGCTAGGAAGGACATTCACCACCTGGAACTCATCTACTTCTTTAAGTTTATTTTTATCTACTTTATGTATCAAAGTGTTATCAAGTCAAAATGAATTCCTTGTAGTTTCCCCCAAATGCCACCGACGCTTTCACTTCCTGATGTTTATCTGTGCTGATCTGTCTGCCTGCATAGCTTTCGCCTCCCCTCTCTGCTTCACTACTTAACATGCTTTCTTCATAGGCAATGAGATAAAACTTCCTTTTGGACATCTTATTTGGTCACCATGACTGTGTTATTCCCCGTAACGGTAGGCCAGAAACTACTTGCATTGGTTCAAAAATTTATATATTCAAGAACTTTGTGAACAGTTGTTAATACTATAGGTAGCTTGAAATTGGCCACGGGGAAATATTCACTACATAGAAATTAACAAATGTGACAAAATCAGGTTTGTTTGTTTTTACAAAATCAGGTTTTTAATTTTTTTCCCCAAAGAACCATTTTACTAGCACATTGGTGTCTCTAATTAGAATACACATGCTTCACTTCTTACCTTCATCACAGCATTATATACACTGTATTGCTATTGCCTGTTCATTAGCTTGCTTTCCCATGAATTGTAGGATAGTTGGATTTAAGGATAGTTTCATTTTCTTTATCACTCACCTCTTGCACAGAGCAAATACCAATTATACATTGCCCCCCTCCAACAAGAATATTGCCCCCAATCTAATGCCAATAGATATACCAATTAAAATGGGTGTTAAGTGAAAAGAACTCTGTAGATAAAATAACAGACGAAATAATTACTTTCTAATATGGCATTTCTGGAACTTATCATTTTGTCCTAGATTTAAAAGAGGTTTATCGGGGCGCCTGGGTGGCGCAGTTGGTTAAGCGTCCGGCTTCAGCCAGGTCACGATCTCGCGGTCTGTGAGTTCAAGCCCGGCGTCAGGCTCTGGGCTGATGGCTCGGAGCCTGGAGCCTGTTTCCGATTCTGTGTCTCCCTCTCTCTCTCTGCCCCTCCCCCGTTCATGCTCTGTCTCTCTCTGTCCCAAAAATAAATTAAAACGTTGAAAAAAAAATTTTTTTAAAGAGGTTTATCTTACAAAACTGGAAGCAGAAAAACAAGCTTTAGTGAAAAACAGCTTCAGTACTCCTTCATTAAATCACTCAGGAATGAGAAAATGCACTACAATGTGTATTCTTCACATGTTGGGCAGTATAATTGTTATTGGCAAAAAGGTATTCCCTTATTTTCTGATGCTAGACACCTTCCTTATTTTAGGTAATTATTAGGGGGATTAAAATATAGTAAAACCAACCATAATACTATATAAGTTCATAACACTATATGAGTTCATATAATACTGTATGAAATCAATTTCATTAAGTGAAATTTCGTATACTAAGTAGGTAAAGGAATGACTGGGCTGAATCTGCTCTAGAAGATAGAAGTTCATCATATATTTCCAAATTTGTTTTATCTGAAGACACATTATTATATAGTTATAGTGATAGGAAAGCAAATAAAACTCTGTTAGACTAAAATAGATTATGTATTGCTTTCATCCCATTGATGGTTTATGTAATTTATATGTAAGAAAACTTTGATGAGGTATTACTTTTTCATAGAAGAAACAACCAATAGTTCAGCCTATAGGTTTAACAGTAAATAAATATAAGAATGAGAGTAAGTCTTCAAATATCATAACATTCTTGATGTCAAAACAAACAGAACAAAAGATTTTTTTTTTAATTTTTTAATGCTTATTTCTGAGACAGAGCATGAGTGGGGGGGGGGGGTGCAGAGAGAGAGGGAGACACAGAATCCAAAACAGGCTCCAGGCTCTGAGCTGGCAGCACAGAGCCCGATGCGGGGCTCGAACTCACAGACTGCGAGATCATGACCTGAGCCGAAGTCGGACGCTCAACCAACTGAGCCACCCAGGTGCCCCCAAAAGATTATTTAAAGAAGAATGTATTCATTATATGTATTTAATTTAGAATGCTATCTTAGCTTTATAGACCTTATCCTAGATATCAAGGAAATATGTTAATTCTTACTAAGAATTGTAATATGTTTATTATAGATCTTCTAGTTATAAATGATTGGCATCTTATTCAAATAACTAAGCAAAGAGGAATATTAACTCAATGAAAAGAAGAAAACTAGACCCATTTACACAGGGCTGTGTTTTAAGCCCTCAGATGGGAAGTCTGGTCTTATGACATATGGTCCTAAAGGAAGGGGAGCATCTTTCTGTTAGCTCTGGAAAAACAATTCAAATCCTGATTGCTCTAATTTGGGTCATGTCACCAGATATGTACCAATCACTTTGTCCAAGGATTGTGATACTTTTTTTTTAGTTTCCTGTGCTTGTGACTGCATAAAAACGTCAAAACCTAAAACACATATTTTTTTCTGTACATAAAATGTTTTAGATATCTCACCCAAACAAATTAGGATAATCCTATGTTCAACTTAAAAATATCCCCATTCTGGGTGCCTGGGTGGCTCTATCAGTTAAGCGTCCGACTTCGGCTCAGGTCATGATCTTGGGTTTGTGAGTTTGAGCCCTGCATTGGGCTCTGTGCTGACAGCTCAGAGCCTGGAGCCTGCTTCGGATTCTGTGTTTCCCTCTCTCTCTACCCGTCCCCTGCTTGTGCTCTGTCTCTCTCTGTCTCTCAAAAATGAATACATGTAAAAAACATTTTTTTTAAATATCCCCATTCTTCTTAAAGGGATCTACCTAAAGCTTCCCATAGATATTGCATCTGGATCTAAATCAGGAAGTATAGGTTTTTGTCTTCTTCACTGTCAGAAAAAGGCTAACTGATAAAATCATGTGTACTCAATAAGTATGCCTGACAAAAATGAATTAAAATCACAACTTCACCAAGATCTGTTATTAGAAAAAGGGGAGAAGTAGAAGCAGCATAAAACATTCACTGATCTAAACATATATAGCATCTCTTCCTAGGAAGGAAGCATAAAATACTTTTCCTGTGTCAATGATGAGTTTTCTTAATCAGCCAGTTCATTAACTTCATATTCTTGAAAGGATGATTTTCCTCCTTATCACATCTTTGTAAGGCTGTGGGGGCCAGCATTGATTCTGGACTCCATTTCTTTTTACTGAGAATTTAGAGTCCTGTGGAGTATCTTAGACATTGAGCAAATAGGTTATCATCACCTGAAAACACCACCTGAAAACATTGTGAGTTAATAACTAAATTTAAAAAATGGCCTCAAATCCAATGCCAATAGATATGAAAATGGATATCGCCATTGTGATTTATGTTGGTTTGTACTGAGCTGCAGTGTTTAGCCAAGCTTCCTAGACTTTCAAAAATTTAGCTTTTGAAACAATAGTTTCAAGTATATATTACCTGATATAGGAAGCCTCATATGCTCCCTGGACTGCATTAAATACAATGGCTCTTTAAAGTTGGATACTGGTTTAATTTAAATGGCAAGAGATACCTAGCAGGAGAATTTCTGGAAACCCACGAGTTCCATTTTTTGTATCCTCTGTGTCTTCTCAGTCTTTTTTCCCATTTGTTTTAGCTTGGAAACAAGAGATTTTTGTTTTCATTTTGTTTTGTTTGTTGTTATTCAGTCCAATAGTCTGCATGATTTTGTGACTTGCTCCATCTTGATTGCAGATTGAAGGAACATTGGACCTCTTGTAACAACACATGGTGTGTTTACTTTTTGCTTTCCATCAGGTCATCTGAGACTGTAACTTTCTCTCTCTCTCTCTTTTTTTTTATGAGATTTTGAAAATGACACTATAGAAAGACTCCAACATTCAAACATTTTACCAGGTCCCTTAACTGTCCAGTCTTGTTGGGTACCCGATATTTTTCACAGAAATGGGGAACAATATTTTAACCATCTATTTCTTGAACACAATAACTCCAAACTGGGTCAGGGGGCTCCTCACCACAGTACCCTTTCTCAGTTTGCCACTTTCATTACTAGAACTATTACTAGCAATAAATGACTTCCAGACACTAATTGCTTAATAAAATAGGAGTCAGTAAAATTTACAGAATTTAACAGATATTTATAGAAATCTAAGTCAGCATAGGTACTGAAATAAAGCTTTGCTAGATTATGTATTGTAATTGTAAAGTCTTGCAGCAGATTTTCTTCAGGCATAGCAGAATCAAGGTTCTGCCCCATTTCATCACTGGGTTTTGCTCTTTCCAAAATTGCCTTCATTTCATGGGAGTATTTCTTGTATAAATAATGATAAAGATGCCTACAAGTAGCTTACAGCTTATATTCTTTCTATGGCTTAAAATCCCAGCAAAAGTGGAGTGGTTTCCCCACCAATATTTGCAAAAGTCCTAGAGAAGGTGCTAAGTGATGGCCCTACTTGAACCATTACTCTTTTCTGAGGAATATAAGATTCTGATTACTCATGTTGCTACTGGAGAGCACAGATGAGAATTTACTTTAGCCCCACTCAAAGAAAGGTATTTTGTAGGATTATTATGAAATTAGGGAAGCATTGATTTTTAAATAAAATGAATATTATAAAAAAAAGAATAGGAATAAAAAAGGAAGGAAGGAAGATAGTGAGGAAGGAATTTTATATCCAATAAATACTGAAACTAGAACTCAGTGCATCAACTCAGAGATTTTCATGTTGTTTGATGGAGAGCCAACATCCTGATAAGGGTCAGTTGCGTCTATAGTAGAGAGGTGGACAAAAAGGCATAAAGTTATTAAACGAGAGAATGTAGATCATTTTAAAGGTGGCCTGTGCATTAGTATATTGATAGTATAATGTCAAGGTAAAAGGGAGGCTACTGTCATTGAAGGTGTTGGATGGAAGCTATCATCTACATTTTCTATGTGAGATGAATGAGTTTAAAAGTCCATTTCTGTACCAATAATCTTATTTTTACTAGCTTTTAACTACAATTTACAGATTTTTGACATCCAAACCATAATATCTTGAAGAATAAAGAAAAAAACAGGAATAATACAATATGCAAATAAATACATAATGGATTAAATTTCTTTCTTGAGGCATTTCTCATTTTTTAAACTCTCTTGGGAGACATACATGCTTGAACAATAAAATGAGAATCAATTGATAAACACTTGTCTCCATGAAAAACATTTCTTTCCTTCTTGGTTTCCTTCTCCATTTATACCCCCACCCAGCAACTTTTGTAGGTTTGCACCTGCAAAACACACTCTTTTTCATTTATGTTTTAAAGGAAGGAGTGAACCTGAAAAAAGCAAAGGAAATAAAACAACATAAGACAAGCAGTTTTCAAATTTTCTAAAAGTTTAAAAATATATAGATTATGTATTTATTGATGTCCTTAGTGCAATATATAAAATTAGCAAGTGTCACCTCAGTGACAATCATTTGTAAGATTTCTCTCTATCCCCATAAGTGTTACTGAGGTCTTGATCTGTAGTAATATTCTCTAACTTATTTGTCTCTCCACAAAAAATCAATATTAGATTTAATATGACATTTCCTAAGAGAGAGCCACTTCATATGTTGACTTTTTAATAACTATTATACTTGCTCTCTTAAATTCTGATTTAAAAATTATTTGGATTGGTTAAGCCTTACATACACCTAACTTTAAACTATTGTCTAATTACTTTTGTTTTAATATAAAAATAATTCATGTCAAAAATGAGGAATAAATAGAAATGCTCAAGTATATGATTAAAATTAATCTAATACTTTTCCCTTGGTGAGTTACTTCTTTTTTTGTTTCATATCTTATTCCTGTGGCTAGAAGTTATGTCTTAAGAAGTGTGCCAATATTGTATTTATTTTTTATTATAGGACTGAGATATCTCTGGGGCACTTGGGTGTCTCAGTCGGTTAGGCATCCAATTTTGGCTCAGGTCATGATCTCATGGTTCGTGAGTTTGAGCCCCATGTCCAGCTCCTCACTGACAACATCGAGTCTGCTTGGGATTCTGTCTCTCCCTCTCTCTGCCCTTCCCCTGCTCTCTCTTGCTCTCTCTCTCAAAATAAATAAATAAACTTAAAAAAATTGATATATCTCTGATATATAAAATTTTAGGTGGTAATGTTAATGTCCCCTCAAATTATACCTATGTATACTCTTGTCATATTGCTTGATATTAAACTTTACTATAAATATGTTTTGATTACTTAATTTCTCTATGTTAAATTATTATTATTATACCCTATATTAGTATGAAGTTTAAACCATTACATAAAGCAAGTTTTGGCAAGAATTCTTTGTTATGTGCTAGTTTTAAAGGGGACTCTTCAGAAAAGACTGCAATAATATATGGCAAAAAGATCATGGGTTTTAAAACCAGATATCCTGGGATCAGGTCTCTTTAGATGATTCTTACTGTGTGCCTATGAGCAAGTTGATTAAATACTCTGAACCCCTTTTTCCTCATCTATAAAATAAGGTTTACACTCCTCATTTTTTACCATTTGTCTTGAGAACTAATTGTAAAAATATATGTAAGGCACCTGTCACATCATAAATTCTAAATAAATATTAATTTCTTCTTTCTTTTAAAATAATTTTGAATTATAGTTTAAGATAATTGAATACAACTCATGAGCTTAAGAAGTTGTTCATTGTTGAATTTTTTGAGTGTGCATGTTTTCAAATTTCCTTTTACTCATATAGAAAAAAAAGGAAGATAATTTTATTAGTCAGGGTTCTTCAGAGAAACAGAGGGATAGGTAGGTAGTAGGTAAGTAGGTAGGTAGATAATGAGGAATTGCTTTAAGGAGGCTGAGGTCTTAAAATCTGCAGTCAGTCAGCTGTAAACCCAGAAGATGTAATTTTAGTCCCATTCTGAAGGCCTGAGAACCCGGAGAGACAATGATACATACTATAGACCAAAAGCTGGCAGAATTGAGATCCAAGAAGAACCACAATTTCTGTTCCAGTCTCATGACAGGAAATGGACCAATGTTCCAGTGCAAGGCAGTCAGTCAGCAGGAGCTCCCCCTTACTGAGGGGAGGATCAGCATTTTTTGTTTTATTCAGACCTTCAACTGATTGAATGAGGGCCACTCACATTAAGGAGAGCAATCTGCTTTACTCAGTCTACTGATTCAAATGTTAATCTCATCCTCAAATACTCACAGACACCTAAAGTAATGCTGACCAAAATATCTGGGTAACCATGGTCCAGTCAAATTAACACACAAAATTAATCATCACAGGAATAGTAATGGCATGCTTACTTTTTGACAATGGACATTTTGGTGTGGTTTTACCTCTGGTAATTTCTAACTACAGAAATGGCCTCTGAAGCATAGGTCATTTCCTTGGGAATTAATTGCTGTACTAGGGTTAATGGCCCACAGCAATGAACTTTCTGAGACAGCCATTAATCTGCCTTGATTATTATTGCTTAATTACTAATGAAAGTCTCCTCCTTCGTATATAAGTTGAGTATCTCAGCTCAATCTCTTCCAGTTTAAAATGTTCGTTCATGATTCTTTTGGGTATGTTAGAAACTAATGTTGAAAACAGAAGGTAAATTAAGATCATCACAATCACAAAAATTGATTTTATATTCTAAAATAAATATTAATGTATTTTATTTAATATGTATTATTAAATCAGTATTTAGTTAATGGTATTAACATTGATGCCATTCATATTCAAAAAGTAATTTTAACACATTATTCAATATCCTTATAAAGTTTATTTTCTTTTGATTATAAATTGGATAATGTTTATTACAGAAAATTTTGCAAATGTATAAATATAAAATGAGAAAAATCACATCTTTTACCACCCAAAGCAAATACTTAAGGCATTTTGGATACTATCTTTATATTCTTTCAATGATTTTTCTTGTTTGCATTTTTGTACGCATGTATAATATCTAGCATGAAAAGTCAATATAATATAGCATAACATTGTTTCAATGTTATCTCACATTCAATTTATGTATTATTTTTAATGGTGTATTTCAATCATAAAAATTTAAGCTTAAATTTTTTATATTAGAATTTTACATAAAATTTAGTTGCACAAAGTTCTAAAATTAAAATGAGTTTACAAACTCTTCTACAGAGAAATAAAGTCATAAAGGTGGGTTATGCTGAGACCAGGAGAAGAGAATCTTCAAAAGTAAAAGTAACAAGTATACCTCTCCCTGGATTGAGAGATTGCTTTCTTTCATCCATTTAATTCTCATTTCAATCCATTGAATTAGTTACTATTGTTTATGCTTTATATAGGAGAAACTGAGATTCACTTAAATGATTTAACCCAAATCTCATGGTTAGTAGCAAGGAAAAGATTTTAAATTGTCTCTGTACCCAAATCATTTGAGCTTTGGATTTAGAATTAAGGAAGTGGGGCAGAGGGAACTTTTTAGCAATCCTCCCATTTCATTGAATAAAAGTATAAAGTGTACAGTGAAAAATAATTCCCTGCGTTCTTTCACATGCCCTATTTTGTTCTCTAAAGGCAACCTTTTCCATTTATTTTAACTGCTACTTCCTATATTTAGCTCTGTTATTTCCAGCTAATGTTTCCAGCTAATATACTTATATAGGCATTCTTACTATCTTGATTTTATTAATATTTTATTGATGCCTGTTAAGAAATAGAAAGCACTATCACATGAAGCACGTCTCCTTACCCTATCCCTGAAAAGTATTCTTGTATTAAACTAGTATATAAGTGTGTACATTGTCTTTGACTGTGTAAATATTTTTTTCATTGCTGTGCCACGCTGTGTCATAACTAAGTTTAAATTACATACAATAAACCACCTTTTATTTTTCCTGGAGTTATTAGTTGTTTGAGTTTTAATTTTTTTTGTTTCTATGGACCCATCAGTAATTCTTTCCATCCCCTCTCATAGAATCCCCAAACTATTTTCCAAATGGTGAAATATATAAGATAATATAATTGTTCCAAAGACAACCTGTGTATTTATGTTAAGGAGTTCTACATCCAGCTGCTTTAAAATTAATTAGTTACTCAGTAGGCATATACAGCTTCAGTGTAATAGGAGAGTCTGTTTAATATTATCCTTGGAATTCTTTTTACCTTGTGTTACTAGATTTTTGTTTCCTGGATGCTTTACTTTCCTCTTTAACAAGTAGTAAACTTTTTTTCAGGTCTTACAATCATGAAAATGTTTATCATGATTGATAATCTAGCTGGATATAGAATTGTAAGTTAGCAAAAAAATCTTCCTCAGAACACTGAAGGCATTGTTCATGTCTTAGGAGGTTGCATTCTGCTCTTGAAAGGACCAATGCAATTTTGATACAGGATTTCTGATATGGGTTAAGCTTTGTTTTTTCATTTAAAAATGTTCTCATATGGAAAACTTCAGGCATTCTCTTTAGTTCTTTTGTTCTAAAATTTCACTATGGTGTGCCTTGTTGGGATTCTTTTTTCATTTACTATTCTTTGCAGTGAGACCTTACAATATGCAAACTCAGATCTTTTAGTCCTAGGAAATATGCTTATACTTATATTATCTTTCTTAGATTCCTTCTCTTTTGTTTAATCCTCTTTGTCTTTCTGAAATTATATTTTGACCTCATTAATTCTTTAGTTGTCTTTTTTCACCTATTTCCATTTGTGATACTGTGATTTATAATAAGAAGTATATACTTGGTCTTTGTCTTTGGTTCTGGCACAGACCTCCTAAAACCCTTGGAATTTCCTAAATGTTGAGAAATGTAAAAATGTCTTTTGTTATGTGAATGAGGTGACTTTGGGATTTCACCTAAAGATGAAGTCCAGTTGCCAAGGGAACCAACACATGATTAAAGGTTGGAACTTTCAGTCCCACCTCACCTGACCTCCAGAGAGGGGCAAGGAGCTGGAGGTTGAATCAATTCTCAGTGGCCAAATCTTCAGTAAACTGCTTTCACTTCCTGCTGACTCATGTTGATTTTTATCTAGTGTGAAGCCAAGGACCCTCTTGGCTAATCCTGTGGGATCCCACTCTCTGGGTCTTCAAACCCGGCCTGCCTATGTCAGAACTCAGCCCTTAACCTATTGAATCTGATATTATCTCCAACTTGATAGTGTCAGATGGAACTAAATTCTAGAACACTCTGTTGGTGTACCAAGCATTGCTTGTTGAAGGTATGTAAACCACCCCAGCCTCCCCCCCCCCCCCACCATATACACACATCCATGTTGTAATTGGGTCCATGAACTTTAAAGACCATCACATTGATTTGTCTTAGCTTCCTTTTTAACTTTTAAAAGCATTTAAACATATCCTTATTCTTTATGTCAAATCTTCTATTCAGGATTTTATTGTCCTTTTTTTAAATATGAAATTTATTGTCAAATTGGTTTCCATACAACACCCAGTGCTCATCCCAAAAGACCTCCTCAATACCCATCACCCACCCTCCCCTCGCTCCCACCCCCATCAACCCTCAGTTTGTTCCCAGTTTTTAAGAGTCTCTTATGCTTTGGCTCTCTCCCTCTCTAACCTCTTTTTTTTTTCTTCCCCTCCCCCATGGACTTCTGTTAAGTTTCTCAGGATCCACATAAGAGTGAAAATATATGGTATCTGTCTTTCTCTGTATGGCTTATTTCACTTAACATAACACTCTCCAGTTCCATCCACGTTGCTACAAAGGGCCATATTTCATTCTTTCTCATGGCCACGTAGTACCCCATTGTGTATATGAACCACAATTTCTTGATCTATTCATCAGTTGATGGACATTTAGGCTTTTTTCATAACTTGGCTATTGTTGAGAGTGAAGCTATAAACATTGGGGTACAAGTGCCCCTATGCATCAGTACTCCTGTATCCCTTGGGTAAATTCCTAGCAGTGCTACTGCTGGGTCATAGGGTGGGTCTATTTTTAATTTTTTGAGGAACCTCCACCCTGTTTTCCAGAGTGGCTGCATCAGTTTGCATTCCCACAAACAGTACAGGAGGGTTCCTGTTTCTCCACATCCTCTCCAGCATCTGTAGTCTCCTGATTTGTTCATTTTGGCCACTCTGACTGGCGTGAGGTGATATCTGAGTGTGGTTTTGATTTGTATTTCCTTGATGAGGAGTGATGCTGAGCATCTTTTCATGTGTGTTGGCCATCTGGATGTCTTCTTTAGAGAAGTGTCTATTCATGTTTTCTGCCCATTTCTTCACTGGATTATTTGTTTTTCGGGTGTGGAGTTTGGTGAGCTCTTTATAGATTTTGGATACTAGCCCTTTGTCTGATATGTCATTTGCAAATATCTTTTCCCATTCCATTGGTTGCCTTCTAGTTTTGTTGATTGTTTCCTTTGCTGTGCAGAAGCTTTTTATCTTCATTAGGTCCCAATAGTTCATTTTTGCTTTTAATTCCCTTGCCTTTGGAGATGTGTCAAGTAAGATATTGCTGTGGCTGAGGTCAGAGAGGTTTTTTCCTGCTTTCTCCTCTAGTGTTTTGATGGTTTCCTGTCTCACATTCAGTTCCTTTATCCATTTTTAATTTCACTATTTTCAAGTTAAATTCATTGAGTTACAAATTACATTCATTGAAATTTACACTCTTTAAATGGAGAGTGCTATGAGTTTTGGCAGATGGTATAGTGGTATAACCAAATACAATACGAACCAAAACCAATACAATGTTACTATATTTGCAAAATTTCCCTTATGTCCTTTTGTTGGTCAATCTCTTTTTCCCACCCACTGATTGGATTTGGGTTTCTGTATTTTTGTCTGTTCCACAATGTTATATAAATGGAATAAAATTATAGTCAATATTTTGTGTATTACATTGTTCAATAGCAAAATGGTTTTGAGATTCATTTACATTGTTGAATTTATCAAAAGTTTACCCCTTCTTACTGCTGAGGAGTATTTTATTTCTGGATGTACCATAATTTTATAATCCATTCATTAGTTGATGGAACTTGAGTTGTTTCTTATAAATAATAAGAGGACCTTCACATTCAAATAGAGGTTTTCTGTATGAAAACATGTTTTGTTACTCTTGATCAAATGCCTTAGCAATGGTATTGTTGGATCATATGATAAATATATGTTTAACTTTCAAGAAACTGCCAAAAGTTTGTCCAAAGCACCCATATCATTTTGCATTCCCACCAACAATATATGAGATTTACAAGGGCTCTTCTCTACCTCCTTGCCAGTACTTGATGTTTTTTTCTGTTTGTTAGAAATTTCTGCAGGCACTTGAGTTTCAGCTTCCACTATTCCATTGACTTTCAACCTTTCAAAAATATGTTCAGACTTTTGCTTCCAGAAAGATAAACTGTATGTGTTTTCCTCTATCCCTTCCAATAAGAACATCTAAAAACCTTTGATATTATATACCAACTGTAAGAAGACTCCAAAAAGTGGAGAGAAGAAGGCACAATGGCTAGGGACATTGGGCCCAAGGAACAACACTGTGTGATTTCCCTGGGTTTTATTTTTGTCTCCTATAGCTGAAACTTGGAGCTGAAGACATCATATAACTAGAAACACCCACAGGCCTAATAAAAAAGCCTGTTCTCCCCAACTGAAGGATCAAGAAATGACAGCCTGGTAAAAACAGAAAAGTTTTAGACAATAACTTGGCTCCTCAGGCAATCATCACAGAAAAACTATGAACCTATCCCCACCCATGCAAGCAAAAGCCAGGTAGTGGAGCTTGGACTTGCACCATTATTGGAATGTAATAAAGCTCCCTAATATCTCCACTGGGATGGTTACAGAAAAACACAGAGGGAGCTGGGATTTTCATCCTCTTGGCCAGTAACAAGCCATCCATCTCATGGTGTCAGTGGAAGCCACTTGGAGAACCTAGCCGCCCACCCCTACCCAACAGTATTGAGGTGGGTGGTGTGAGAGGAGGTCCAGTAGAGAATCAGGATTTTCACTACCACTTGTATCAGTACTGATACAAGTCTCACCATGGTCTCCATGGGACCGTGAAATGAGCCAGAACTCCTACTTTTACACAAAAGTTACAAAGAATATCCCAACTTCAGGTATCAATGGAAGCCCCGTAAGGAATATAGACTTTTACCTTCACCTGGTAGTAATATTTTAATGCCTGTCCTCTATTTCCCTGATCTGGCCTTCTCTTATGTGATTTCTACTCTATTTCTAATGCATTATTTTGCTCTGGTATAGTTTATTTTTTTAAGTTTATTTATTTTTGAGAGAGACAGAGAGGGAGAGAGAAAATCCCAAGCAGACTGTGTACTGTCAACACAAAGCCCAATGGGGGGCTCGAACTCATGAACCATGAGATCATGACCTGAGCCAAAATCAAGAGTCAGACACTTAACCAGCTGACCCACCCAGGCGCCTCTACTCTGACATAGTTACTTTATTGTGAAGAAGTTGTTTTCTTAGCACTTGAATATTACTTACCTTATTCTTAATATTTTCTTGTTATATATAGTTCCAAATATTTTGTGTTTTCCTTAATTCCTTGAAAACTGTGTTATTATTGAATTTTTTTCTATTCCCTAGAATATATATATACACACACACATACATATGTACATATATATGTGTGTGTGTGCGTGTACATATGTGCGTGTGTGTATATATATATTTTTTCCAGAGCTGATTCTCTTTTTCTTTTTCTGTCCTTTTTTACTGTGCCATTTACATCTTTCCTTTCAGTTACGTCTTGCCCTAGTATTTTTGTATTGCTGCGCTGTCATACCTTTCTAGGCTATTTGTTAATTAAATAGGCTGTTTCATCTGAATCTTGTATTTGGCCAATTTTTTTTTTTTTGAGTGTTATTTTTTTGGCTCCTTTCAAACATCAGATGAGCTCTGTGTTTGGGTTTTTGTGTCAGAGCTTCAGATCCAAGTTTAAAGGTTGTAGGTTCTGTTTGTATTCCATATTCTGATTTTCTATCAACACTTAGTGGTGGGGGGCAGTAAAGGGTTGTATAGCCAGTGAATAATTTTCACTACTCTCTCATATTTTTAATTTCATACTGCCTTGTTAGAGTGATACAAAGTAGTGTGGGCACTGGGGACGGGCGAGCTTTGATTCAAATAGTTACCCTGGTTCTCTCTCTCTGTCTCTCTCTGTCTCTACATATATATATGTGTGTGTATATGTATATGTATATGTATATGTATATGTATATGTATATGTATATGTATATGTATATACACATATATATATACTAGTATATATACTATACTATATATACTAGTTTATGTATTTATTTTGAAAGAGAGACAGAGAGAGTGAGCAGGGGAAGGGCAGAGAGAGAGGGAGAGAGGGAATCCCAAGCAGGCTCTGTGCTGTCAGTGCAAAGTCCAACACGGGGCTCAAACTCACTAACTGTGAAATCATGACCTGAGCCAAAACCAAGAGTCAGTCACTTAACAAACTGAGCCACCCAGCCACCCGCATTTGGTTGTAATATTTGAGTTCACTTAGCATCCATTCCTGTTTCCTTCCAAGTCAGTGTAACAGGGAATAAAAGAGGACCCATGTCATCTCTTGTTGTGTCATTGAGTAGATGGCTTTCATTTGGGACACTGTGTTTGCCCCCTAATGACATATACCTCTAGAAATTTACATTTGTTTTACATTTTATTTTTTCTTAATTATAAAAAAAATAATATTTAATTATTTAATTATTGGCAATAATTAGTTGTGTCACCTTTATCCCTGCCAGAAGGAAAATAAATGACAAATTTTATTAATGATGTCAGTTTCTACCAAGTCACCTTAATGAAGACATGTATTCTCTTTCTTTTGGCTCATTTTCTTCCCATCTGGCCCACCAATAATGCCCCACCATCCCTTTCTCTCAGACCCCTCATCAAGGACACTTCTCAAGTTAGTAAAATTTCTCTTAATTCCTCACTTCTAATTCTCCCCACAATGATAGGAGACACTGATAGAAGCTGGTGGTGCTGCATTGATGGAGGAAGGGATTTCTGTGGATTATTACTGCCTGCTTTCAATTTGATCTGATTATTCTTTTGCTACTAGACAATACTTTTCAAGATTTGTGATACAGAATTTGGTTCTTTCACAAGTTTGCATGCTATTAGTTTATTTTTGCTATTTTTATTGTTTTTTAATTGCCTTTAGATGTATGGTTAGTTAGGTTCTGCAAAGTTTTATTTAGTCCTCAATATTTCAACCACCAAAACTTAGTTAACATCTTACTTATGATTTTGGCTGCTATTATGGTAGTGATAGAACCTGTGTTGATCAAGATTAGGCCTAATTTAGTCTTATTTAGTAATGGCAACAATGGCAACCAAGGTTGCAGTTTCAAGCCCTGTGTTAATCACTTAATTTATCCTATCTTTTTTTTTTTTTTTAGCTAATATCCTAATTCTTGATAGTATTCTTGGAAATGTTCACTTTCATCAAAGGAGTTATTGGTGAATGGAGGACAGATAGTTGAATGTGAATCTATCATTTTGAATGTAAAACCAACTCAAAGTTCAACTGTCATCATGGCAAGTCAGTTGTGAATTACCTGTCTACGTAAAGGATCCAGAGCTCCCAGTGTTGACCAAGAACTATTTGACCTATTGGTGCTAGTCCCAAGTTTTCCTGGCACATTGAGGGTGTGTGCTCACATACATTCCTAGACAAAAAGCTCAGCTTTTCAGGCATTTGTGGTGACTTTCAAAGAAGTGACTAACAGTCAGTTTCTAGAACATATAAGGATCTTGGTGTTGTCCATTTGTGAAAGATTCACAAACATACTATGGAAATATAAAATAAATTACTTGCTGTTCACTTACATTCTAGCTGTGTCATTGAGGGAAACATGAGAACTGGTGTCAGAGTCCCAGGCATGTCTCTAGTACCTTGGAATAATTTTGTTTCACCTGAAATGCTTCTACCTGAGGAAAATGTTACCATGTGTAGAGTCCTCTGGTGGGAGAATATAGAATCCAACTTTTCCAGAAGTTCGGGAAATATGAAAGTATGTGTCAGAATAAGAAATATGTAGAAACATATTTCACATTTCAGATAGTCACTCGCAGTACATGTCCTTCAACCAGATTTTCTCTTCTTTACTTGTCCGCATTTGGTGGCATTTAGAACATTAACCTTCAGACTGCAGTTTCCTTATTCTGCTTTCTCCTTTCCTAGCTAGGATTAATTTTAATCAGACGGTAATTAAAATAGGTGCTGCATAACCAACTCACATTTCTGCAGGTAATTAAAGCTTCTGGATTCATGCATTTCCCCCCTCCCAGCTCTGTAAGAAGCAGTGGCAGATAATTTGTATTTTTCCTTCCAGCACTATTCTTATTGCAGTAATGGCTCGAGTTCTAATAAATCTCTTGCAAATAACGTGTCTGGGCTTTGTAATAATATAAGACAGAAATTATCAATTGTTCTTTTTCTTTAAAAACATATAATTCCCAGTTGTATGTTATTGATTCTAAAAACCATAATCTGTTACTGTCTTATTAATCAATAGTTGGGAGTTGTGTCTCAGAAGTTGTGAAAATCCTAGAAGTGGCTGCAGAACAAAGATGACCAGCGTAGTTATTACTGTGCCCCTTCTTCCTTCTCTGTCACAGTAACTGAGCTTGATACAAAGGATTTTCAAGAAAGATTTCTCCATATGGAGAAAAGAAAAAAAAAAGAACCTTGGGAAATGTGTTGGGTTTACATTTCTTGCTCATTTACTAATTCCCATGTTGTAAAAACAGACCACCCACTTACCCATTGTGAATACCTGCTTTATGGAACATTTGGCCACTATAATTACTTTTAAGATGGACTCTTGAGGAATCTCTACATGCACTCGTTAGATAAGATGCAACGTCCATAAAGGGAGCTCCTGTAATACATGACTTTTTTTTTTTAAGTAAACTTTTGGGGCGCCTGGGTGGCGCAGTCGGTTAAGCGTCCGACTTCAGCCAGGTCACGATCTCGCGGTCCGTGAGTTCGAGCCCCACGTCAGGCTCTGGGCTGATGGCTCAGAGCCTGGAGCCTGTTTCCGATTCTGAGTCTCCCTCTCTCTCTGACCCTCTCCCGTTCATGCTCTGTCTCTCTCTGTCCCAAAAATAAATAAACGTTGAAAAAAAAAAAACTTTAAAAAAAAAATAAAAGTAAACTTTTCCTTTCAAACAAGATGTCGTGTTTCTCACAGCTGCTGGTACATCTACGGCTTTCATTCTGGAGCTGCCTGAATGTCATTGGCAGCCCCAAGCTTGGTGCATTGGGTCCCTTGCCAGTGGCATGAACAACAAACAGCAGCCCACCAAAACTTCGCTCCTTGGGAAGGGACTGCCTCTTAGCTATTGCCAGAGTCTCTGGTGCACAGCTCACTATGCATCTGGTGGTTATGAAATCTCATTTCATTACACTACTAATTTACAGGGAATGAAATTATAAACAAGGTGATTACTGAGCGTAATTTATGGTCCATGTAATTATATAGCTGTCAAAGTAGTGCTGGCAGTGGAATTGTGCAGAAGAGGGCTGCACTTTTGCCTGGTCTACTGAGTTTGTTAATTGTCCACAGCTGAAAATATTTTTTTGGACTGCAAGATCAGCAACCCTCAGTATGGAGAGCCCAGCTAGAGCTGGTCATAATTACCTGCCTGACTGGAAATGTTGCCTATTGGCTTTGAAGACCTTCAGGTGATGGAAAATTATCCTCTGGCCTTTTGGTCAATGGAGAAGAGCACGTCCACCTTTCTGGGGCGGGGGAGGGAAAGACCCAATGAAATAGTAGCAAGTAATAAAGTACAGAGCCACGAGTATTCTATCTCTGTCTCTAAATATCCTTCTACCTATTGCACACACTCATACTTAGATGTGCATAATAGTGGTCGGAAGGTAACAGTATTGCCAGAATGAAAAATAAGCAGGAAAAATTATACTTTTGCCCTTTCTCAATAAATTAGACCTTTAATTATGGCTTCGTTAAGCACATCCTAGCACTTAGGGCTTGTGAGGGAAACCATATCTGCAAATAATCAGAAACAGGTGAAACACTCCAACCTACTCTAACCTGTTGCCAGAACAGGTGAAAAACATAGCACAGAGTGGGCCATTAAACCAAAGGCTTTGTTTACACAGCTACAATCTGATTTGATGGGCTTGTCTCCTACCCACCCGCAGAATCACTAGTTGTTTTGCAGTTTTCATTTTGTAGATATTACCTGGAAAGCATAGGCATTTTTTTTTTATTTACCTGAATAACTCGTGCTGCAGAAAATCTGAAAGTTTTAATGCACAGAGGCATGTCAACTGTATTGCCTATTTAAACACATCAGAATCTTTGCAACTTCGATTATTTTGAGCTTCCTCTGTGGTTTCGTATGTTATTGATAATGAGCAGATAGAATTATTTTTCCCTGTCCCTCTCTGACTTCTATTTCTAGGACCAGTTCTATCCAGATTCTGAATGAGAAGTCCCCTTGAACAATAACATATTTGTGGTATAGTCACTATTTTCCTTAGGACCAGGAGAGAGAGAGTGGAAGGTTTTATTCCTGAGCTTTGACATATATAAATGTTCACCTTGATAATAGAATGTAGTTGATTTTTTTTTTTAGCTTTTAAGTTAGAATAATAACTATAATAAGTGGTATTAGATTTAAGCAGAATTTTATGTCTACCAATAGGACACAGATTAATTTTATTTAAAAATAACACAGCTCTTGAGATGCCTGGGTGTGTCAGTCGGGTAAGCGGCCAGCACTTGATTTCCACTCAGGTCACCTTCTCACGGTTCCAGAGATAGAGCGCGATCCGTGTCTGGCACTGCACTGACAATGCGGAGCCTCCTTGGGATTCTCTCTCCCTCTCTACTTCTCTCTCTCTCTCTCTCTCTCTCTCAAAATAAATAAATAAATAAATAAATAAATAAATAAATAAATAAACAAACAAATAAATAAATAAACTTAAAAAAAAAAAAACAACAAAACCAGGGTTCTTACCATGTGCCAAATACATTGTGTAATTTCCTAATAAGCCACAACATAAGATAGTAACCTGTTAGAACAGTTAGTCACCAGAAAATAATATTGCTGGAAAAAGTCCAAAGAATTTGCCTTTGTTTTGAAGTTGATAAGATCATATATTACTAGCAGCCAGCAACTAGCAATTTATCAATTTTATCAAGATCATATGGTGTTTTAGATTTAAATTAAAGAAGGAAGTCTAGATTTACAGTCAGAAAGGTATTCATATGCAACATTCCTTATTAGTAATAAAAGATTAGAAACAACTAAAATTCCATTTCATGAAAGATTATTTTAGTAACTTATGATATATAATTAAGATATAAATTGAAGTAAAATGACGGGGATATAGCATTGTACCTACATCATAATGGTACTTTCAAACTGAGTATACTTAAAGAAAATTAAAAAATAAGTGGAAAAGAGAAAAATCAGTGGATGAGATAGGTCAGTCGAATTACACATAGCTTTACTTTAAAAGTACGGTTGCTAAAGAGGTATTTGTGTGACACCTATCACATAATATCTTAAGATAAAGCAAAAATTGCTCTCCCCGCCAGTTCCCTATTGAATTCTGAGGTTCCAATGACAGAACCCTGGTTCCCCCGGAAGGAGCCAGACCTGTGTGTCAGCTGGCAAGCTTCATCATGGCCAGGATATCAAGTCTCATTTGCTTGACTAAAATCTGCTGCAAGCTCAGATGCATTCAGGCGAAGATTTAGAGAATGTCTGCACTTCCCGAAGTGCCTCATTTGTCAGTGGCAGTACAGCCAATGGAGCACAATCTGTGAGGGAAACACATTTGTAGTCAGGTTGCAAGGATTGTTTGGTGAAAAGGAGACAGTCAGAACCAGCATTTCCTCTAAGATAATAAAAATTCACAGTGGGGAACCCCATCTGAAGAATCTGTCTTGTCTTTGTGATCTAGGGTTACTGGAAATTCAGCTTCAGGTTTGCAGGGCTGTAATGCAAACTGATTTCCAGGCAGTGGGAGTCATTGCACTAGTGGGAAGCTAAAGAAAATAGAAAGCAAATGGAACTTAACTCTAAGAGAGAAATATCAGATCATGATGGCAAATGATTTACTTTGTTCTTAACTGCTAGGTGAATGGATGGAGTCATATTATATTCAGTGATAAAATTAATAGCCATTCTCTGACGACCAGTGTCCAGCCATGTAGATCTCTTTCTGTAAAGAGGGCTAATCTCGGTACATAAGGCTTTAACTGATTTGACATTGGTTAATTTCATCCAAATACACACACTCCTTTTGGTTACTTACCTGAGTAAAAATCACTACATGTTTTTGTACTTCTGCATTCTTCTCCATATTTATGATTTCACTGGACATGGAAAAGTTGCTTCCCACCTTTCCTACCCATTAACCCTTCTCTCCCATCTCATAAATACAAGAACTTTCTCCATTTTTGACAAGATTTCAGACACCATTACATTTCTGTAACTTCTTTAGCATTCTGTTTCATCACCAAATGCTTTCCAAAGCCTAAGGATCAGACTTGCTTGGGGAAACGAAAATGTGCTCCTTTTAACCTCTCATGCCACAAAACACAAACCAAATTGTAATCAAATTATCTCCCTCTTCCCACTGAAGTAGAAACGAATAGAGAGCAAATGTAGCTGAAGTCACATTACCAGACTTTTCTATTAAAAACCAGACCCTCATCTTCATGCTTTCTTTATTCACTACTTTCTTTTTGCTTCCAAGGGCTCTCTGAGAAAAGATTTCTCTTAATTCCCTCAATACACTGGATACAAATGTGTATTCACATGAGGCAATTCAAGATTTTTTTTTTTTTTTCTTCATCTGCTCCCTAGACTTTGGCTCAATCTTAGGCTTTGGGAGAAGTAACCACTCTTGCCTTCTCTTTTGCCCCTGAGGTGGTTTTTTATGGAATACTTTTGTCATTATACTTCTTAGACCCCCTCCTCCCTATAGTTTTCTTAGGAGAGAGCTAGGATGGTATTTTAAAATATGCTCCAATACCTTAGTTAAAAAGGGCAATTTGCCCCTTAAGCTATCACATCCTCTCTCCCTAATATAGTTGCTGTAAACCTTTGATTTCCTTCTTTCTCAGGTACTGAGGGGGATTGGAAAAATCCTTTTACCAAGGGGTATCAATGTGAATATGCAGAGCATTTTAATGGGGCACTTTTTGCCACCCTATTCTTGTAAAAGGGAAGGGAAGGGAAGGGAAGGGAAGGGAAGGGAAGGGAAGGGAAGGGAAGGGAAGGGAAGGGAAG
>NW_024412420.1:7984701-8132917 GCF_014898765.1 Herpailurus yagouaroundi | reverse complement strand
AGGGAAGGGAAGGGAAGGGAAGGGAAGGGAAGGGAAGGGAAGGGAAGAAAAAAAGAAAAGAAAAGAAAAGAAAAGAAAAGAAAAGAAAAGAAAAGAAAAGAAAAGAAAAGAAAAGGAAAGAAAAGGAAAGAAAAGAAAAGAAAAACAGTTTAACGTCCCAGCTGCTAAGAAAAGAGTATTTAAACCTAGACATGATTTTCATAGCAATCTAACTGGATACATCCAAACCAATTACCAAGTTTACTGTGAAATACATGATGATTTGGGCAAAGCAGGTCCCTCAAAGGAAGAAAACCATTCACCAGGAACCCTGCTCAACAGGATGTCGGCTTTGCACATGCCTTTCTGATATGTGGATGTTTCAAATCTCCCTTCACTTCAGGCTAATTGGCAATGATTCTTGCATGTGTCAGATGTCATGGGAAGGAATAAGAACATTTCTCACCCTGTTTCAAAGAAATGCATAATTGTTCTAATTTTTATTTTCTTCCTTCTTTTCTCTTGTATTTTTTTAAAAAAATGTTTTCTTCCCCTGGTGTTTATCTCATTAACACAATGTTGAATGATTTCCATCTGGCAAGCTGGGGGAATTGCCTAGTATTATGGAGACCAAGCCAAAAACTAACATGATAAGTTATTTATTAGTTCTGGCCCTCTGGTTCCTTTACCCTAATTGGGATTGTGGAGATAGTTATTCATTGCTTATTTGTAATCCTTTTATTTAAAGGGAAAGTGAATGTTGATGTTTCTGCCTGGAAAAGCAATACTGATATGCAACCAAATAAACTAGGAGTATTCATGTCCAGGTTGAATATTCAAGTCCAACCTTGAAAGTAGTTATGATGGGTGGAGATGTCCATTGGGGGAAAAAAAAGAACACACAGAGTGGAAGTTTTATAACTGAGCATCATTACTAATAGGCAAGTCTGTGGACATACTGCTTTTGAGAGAAAGAGCTCCAATGAACTGGGGATAAGCTGGAAGCAGGTCATCAGTGACCTGTACTATACATAATCTGTCAGGTTTGGGCTGGGAAGAAAGATATAATGGCATGAACAAAGAAAAGAGTGAGATTAATTAAGCGGGAACAATATGATGAAGAAGTAATTTTCTCCAATTCTGATATCCGTTAGGGGAGTCTTGGTGTGACTTAGGATAGGCTGGGATGTCAAGATTTCCAAAGCACAAGTAAAATGGGGATAAATAGCCCCTTTAGTGCTATGTAATGATCACTAAAAGGGAAGCAAATGGGACACATGCACATGCAGTAAGAAAGTATACCTGTCCCCTAAGTATTACACCATGTAGCACATAAAGTATGTATCAAATGGTTAAGCAATTAACCTCTCTGCACTGCTGATGCCAGAAGGATATTTTCATGGTGCTAGGTAATGTGTGACATGGCATTTTTGTCATTGTTCTCTAGGGAAATCTAGTGCGTTTGAAATGTGCAAGGAGGATTATTGGTTGTCTTTTATAGAATATCTGCAAAATGGGTTGTCTGCACCTATCAGTTTGAGCCATTCCATAGCTCTACGAATTGTGGAAAACTGGTCGTCCTGCTAATTATCCTTGTCTAGAGGAATGCAAGTAGATTTTGTCTGGTTAGGTGCAATTCATTATCTCCTATAGATAATGACTAGCTTTGCCCCCATTTGACATTCATTTCAGTGTTTGCGATCGCTTTTGTGTGTGTGCATGTGTGTTTGAATTTTTCTTTGACCAATCATAACATGTCACTGGTTTCCTTCTTAATGAGTTAAATCTTTAGCCTGTGTTAATGTTATATTTTTATGAAGATCTTAATGTTAGCCCTTCAGCAATTTAATGAAAGGATCTTCTTCCATAGAACCTTTCTTTTCCAGAAAGTTCGACATAGAAAAAAAAGGTTAGAGTGCAGGGCCATTACATAAAGAAAATAACTAGAATCTATTACTGAAAAACTCCCAGAAAAAAAACTTTACACAAATAAAATTGATAGAACCAGTACTCAAGGCTCACTTTAAATAGTTGTTTAAGCAGACATTGAGCTAAGGGTTCAGATTTGTTCAGCTTGGAGGAAGTAGGACTATAAATGGTATGGGGCACACAAGAGAATGGATGCACACACACAAAAGAATTCAGACTTGGCCAGGCAAGTAATATTTCTTTATCCATGCCTACTATGGTTCCCATCAGTTACTTGCTGAGGCATAATTTGTGCAATCCTAATTTCACTGTATCAGTTCCATTATTCCCAATACACCATCCTATTCTCCAAAGCCCTAAATTAAATAATTCTTCCGGGGGTTACAATAGATATTTGAATAAGATATGCTTTTTCTAAATATGTATTATTGTGTCCTGCATGAATAAAATCTGATGAGTTTTAAAAATCTTATAAACATCTGTCTCAGAAAGACTTCTGTCTATCCAGGAATGCCTCATGTTGCATCAGCATTTTTAGAGTATCTTCTTTAAAAAGGAAGTAAAATGATTGAGTACTGCAAAATTACAGTAGTTCCTCTGGTGTTTCTGTGTTTTTAGCTGTCAGCTCTATAGACAGTATTTGGCATGGCCAGTTATTTTATTTCATTATATATTTTCAAAATGTCAATTCCTATTCCAATTTACTTTGTCCCATTTCATCCTGTGGCTAATGAATTGTCTTCAGACTTATGAATATGAATTGGCAATGCCGTATCCAGTAAAATTTTTGCCAAAGATGAATAATTTATTTGTCTCCAGTATTGTCTTCCTGTGTCATTATTAACCAAAATTTATCCTCACTCATGGGTATATCACATCTTCTTTCTCCTCGCTAAATACCCCCATACAAATTCTCATGTCTGCACCATCATTGTGCCATTTATGGCAACTGACTTGCCTCTTTATCTTTCAACATTTGAAATTCTCATTATGATGCAAATTTCAGTTCAGGTCATTCTTTCAATTGTTTATTCATTTAAACTTTACAAACAAGGATTGACAAGCTCATGTCGAGTATTTTGGTTGAATGTCTTCTTCATACTCGCATTTCCCCACTCCACAAAGTCGTTAACAGTGAAAACTTTGTTTTGTTTCATTGGTATTTTAGGAACTAAGACAGTAAGATTATCATGGATATTAGAAAAGGCTTTTCAATGGGCATTTTTTAATGTCTTAAATATTGTGTAATCAAAACTTTTTATTTCACTGATGAGAAAACCAAAGTTCAAGAACTGAAGTAGCTTAATGTTATTTAAGCGGATGTGAAATCTAAGAGTCAACTCAGTGTTTTTGGCTCCAAGTCCAAAATTATTTCTCTTATACCAGGTTGCTTCTCTTGCTCACCAGATAAACAAAAGGATTTTGGTTGAGAGACATGATAATCTAGCTGTTGTGAAAAACACAATGAAACAGGATTGCTCTTTCAAATACCTTTATATTTGTTAGCTATCACTGTGTAACAAATCACCCTGAAACACAGTGGCTTTAAATAATGGATACTGTGAGTCAGGTATGTGGACCCAGCTTAACTAGTTATTCCAAAGTCTCTTAGGAGATCTCATCTGCAGGTTGGACTGGCAAAAGAAACCACTTACCAGCTCACTCTGTGATTGTCGGAATGCCTTGGTTCCTCACCCAGTGGGTCTGTCCATAGAACTGCTTCACAAGGCAGTGGGGCTTTTCCCAAAGTGAAGAATCCAGGAGAGAGGAGAGAGAAAGAGCACAAAAGGAAGCCATTGCTAATGAAAGCTCATTTTAGAAGTGATTGTTTATCAGTTCTGCTATTACTTTTCTTTGTTCAAAGAGAGTGAATAAGTCCAGCGTCCACCTAAGTAAGGGGAGAAGATTATACAAGGGCATATATACCAATGATAGGAATCACGTAAATGGCTGCTTACCACACACGATTCACTAAGAGTAGGATATTTAAAGCACAGTTATTGTTAAACAACTGTCAGTGTATTCTCTAATTTTTAATTTCTTAGATTACTGTAGAATTGGGCAAGATACAATTTATTAATCAACTCCATGATACATTACCAACAATACAAGTTTATCCTCATCGGACAAGGTTAAACTATGACAAAGTCCTTGATTAAAGATTGAGGTAGAACAATTTGCAATTAAAGCAGTAATAAAATTCACATTAATAGTAGAAAAAAACAAAAATTGTTAGTCTGGAGCTTAGGTCTATCAGAGAAAAACTTCAAATGAAGTTGAAAAAAGTCTGCTTTATTAAATATTAGATTTAAATTATCAGAAGAAAGCACTGTCTTATTATCCTAGTGAAGAGCTTTCGAGGAAGTTCAGTTAGTAGGATTAAATTAATTGCAAGTCTAAACACAAGAAAAGGTTCAATTCTAGCTGAAGATCCCTTGAATTATCCATGGGAATGTAGGGATGGTGGGCACGATTGAAGTAGAGGACAGTTCGTACTCCAGGTAACTTGTTAGTTGAATAAAAACATTCTGAAAGGTCTTTCTAGCTTGTGAAAAACCTTGTGTATGCTTGAATTATTTTTAAAATTATCCATGTTTTTGTTAAGATTATGTGCTTTGAATCATCAGGCCATGATTCAAATAGGAGTTCTATTTCAAACTAGCTCTGTGACTTTGCTCTAGTTACTTTACTGATTTGCAGTTCAACTTTCTAAGGTGTAAAGGTGGTATAATAATAGTGTCTGCCTCAAATTTTATTTTACAAATTAAGTGTGATAACAATATATGTGAAATACTTAGCATGGTGCTGTGAAGTGTAATGTGTTATTATCTATAGATACATCTTTAGTAGTATCAGGAGTTCATTTCAATGAAATTATCTTACTGTGTGTGGTTGATACATAGTTACTGTTCAGCATGTGATTCCTTCTGCTCCCAACCTATAGGAAATATTATATACATGTGTGTATGTTTATTATATATATATGTGTGTGTGTGTGTGTGTGTGTGTGTGTGTGTGTGTGTATACACACACACACATATAATAACATTAAGGTATAAACTAATAATAAATGTTCTAGGTGTACTACAGACTTTATTGCCAATATGTATGGTAACAATAATAGCTGGCACTACTTTTTCATTTTGTATGGGTTATGATACAATTTTTATATTCTCTATGCTCATATTACCTGCATAGCCCAGAAAAAGGTAAATAAAATTATTGTCCCACTTCTAAAGATCTGGAAACTGAAACTTCTAGAGAGCACACATTTTCCATGCAGGGGCATAGACAGAGAGAAAACACAGAGATGTGGGAGAATTGCCATGTGATGAAGTCTGAATATTACATAGAGCAGACTGGCTTCTTAAGAATATTTGTACACATGTGCTATAACAAAAATACCTAGAGTGGTCAAAAAATGGCTAGGGAAATTATGCATTGTTAAAAATGACTCAAAACATGAAATTTCATAGGTTTCAGAAAGGCTGAGAATCCTCTGTAATGGGTAAGAGAACCTTCATAAAAGTAGTCCCCTTACAGAAGCAGATGGCGTGGGTTGCAGTGTGAGGGACAGATAAGGTTGCTGAAAGGAAGGTGAGGATGTGAATGCTGTCAGGGCAGAGACATTTCTCGCAGCCACATGGACTCAAAAGCATTTGATAGAAAGGGTTTCAATTCATAGTATGTGTTATTTACAATTCATCAGCGACTGTCTTCTGCCACTTAATTTGAGTGTATCTAGTTATGTTGGGGACAGTAGGTCATACATCTGTACATTGAATGGTTTATTTTGGAGTCAGTATCTTCATCTAATTCCTTTTATGTGTCTTTAAAAATAGATATTTGTTCTGGAAGTAATTTTCAGTCATTACACTTGGCCCAGAAAGAGAAGACCAAATTGTAGGGCCAAAATACCTGCACAAGAAATAAGCAGGAGTACTTCTTGGGAAGGCAGTTCTTTGTCACCATCATAAATCTATCATTGGACATGTTTGTTAATCTCCCATCCCTTCGAAGGGCTCTAAATCACTGCCTTACAGATTAGCATGTGTATAAAACTTACTACCTTTCAGGTGTCAAACATTAAAAAAAAAAAAAAAAAGGCATTTCCATCAGAGCGGTTATGTAAACCTGTCTGCAAAGATATGAGCTTATCTCTTTACCGGCAGTGTTTACTGCCCTGTACCATTTCCCCTCCTTGGGAACTTGCACTTGTTTCTGTTCCTGGACCCAATACAAAGGGTATTTTCATAGAACTTTCTCATAACCTTTGCTTCATTTTCCAGTCTTATGAGTTTCCCCCTAATACACCCAGACACTGGTTTTTCATCCCATCCTCTTTGCTGACAGAAAAATCTGAGCAAATCTGAGCTCTGGTTACTCTGGTCTTGGTCCTGCAAAACAGTATGATATTTACATTGAATCAATATTTGCCCCTTCTTATCTTATTCTTCTTTATCTCGATATTAGACCAGCCATGCACTGGAGTTTTACTGCCTTTATTTCTTTTTTTTAATGTTTATTTATTTGAGAGAGAGAGAGAGAGAGAGAGAGAGAGAGAGAGAGAAAGAATGAGCAGGGAAGGGGTAGAGAGAGAGGGAGACAGAATCCCAAGCAGGCTCCATCCTGTCAGCACAGAGCCCGATGCAGGGCTCGGACTCATGAACCGAGAGATCATGACCTGAGCCAAAACCAAGAGTCAGACATTTAACTGTCTGAGCCATCCAGGCGCCCCATTTACTAGCTTCATTTCTTGAACCTGAGTAGTTTTCTTGTCTACTACTTAGTCCAGATTCAATACCACCTCCTCCCACTTTCCCCAGGACAGCCCTCAACAAGGAGCCTTGTCTTATTCTGCATTCTGGTCTATTGATCAGGACTCAGGCACCCTGCTTACCTCCTAAGAAAATAATCCTCTCCCCTGGATTGGACCCAGCCCTCGTGACCTCCAACCAATATTTTGCCATCTGTCTTATTCTCTAATATTAACTGACTCCACATGTGCCCTGTGTGGCTGAATATGTCAATTAAGACCATTTCCAGAATTAGCATTGACATATTTTCACTCTGTCCCACACTGGGCCTGAATTAATACCCTTCTGGAGCTAACTGTGATAGCCAAGTCTCTGAACCCTGGTCCAGCCGTAGCCTGTATCAGATGATGCTACCATCAATAATCACATGCTAATTTATCTCTTATGTTGATCCAAATTCACAAATATCTAACTTATGAAAAGACAGCTTGCTCTTAGTCTTTCTTTTCGAGATTTCTTTCCAAAATTTCAGAACATGATAAGATGTATTGTAAATGACTATTGTAAGCCATTTGAGTTATGAAGAGTCATGAAAGTGACAGCAAGAGTCTCTTTCATGGAGAAGTAGTAGAAAAAGGAAAAACTTAAAAGTGGGAAAATTGGGTTTTATTTTTTGCCTATTTAACATCATTCTTGGCAAACATTTGAACCATGATGGTAAAGAAAATGACATTTCAACATGCCATTTGGGTACCATTATCAAATTTTCATCTTAGAATTGATTTTATTTTGGAACAGCAATTGGAAGATGATGGTCAAGAATATCTATAATGAAATCTTGCAGATTTACAGAACATTTGTTTCTTATCATAGTGGAAGTACAGTTCATTATATTTCAAAGGCCCTGTTTGTAATTGGCAAAAAAAACTATCCACCAACCTTAATGTTTACCAATTACCTCTCCTCCAACAAGCTACACGATTTGATTTGTTTTGGACTTGTGTAAAACCAGCCTACTCTCAAGTTTTCAGGGATCTTTCTTTCGTAGACTCTGGAGGGGTTTTAGAAGTCTCTGACTCCCCAGAAAGGGCTAGGCCTTCACTCATTTATGTGCCTCATTTATTTGCCCATGTCACTGTGTACATGCTTATATTATTAGGATCACAGCCTGGAACTAATAGCGTAGTGAAAGAGAATTTAATAAAATGTCCATTTTAAACGATGTGGTTATGATTTAGGGAAACTAAAGTGAAAGAGCACAATGCCCTAGCATCAGCATTAGCGGATCACTCTTAACATCCTGATGTTTAAAGAGTCTATAGCCTGTAGCTAAATCTATAAGGCCGTAGCAATATGGAGTCAGCCATAGCACAACCACTCTGAAGCAAGTCAACCAAAAGGAAACTGGGAGAATAAATACTTTGCTTCATTCAGTTGCCTTCTGCCCTCCTATCTCTTACTAGGTTCAATCCATAAAGTTCAGTCTCCCAGGAAAAAAGCAGGATGGAGAGGGTTAAGCTGTGGATCTTAAGGAAAAAAAAAAAAGACTATATCCACCATGGTCTGTTTGAACATACAGTGTTCCTGATAATGTGTTCTTTTAAAAATTATTTTTTTAGGGGCACCTGAGTCAGTTGAATGTCTGACTCCGGCTCAGGTCATGGGTTTGAGTCCCACATCAGGCTCTGTGCTGACAGCTCAGAGCCTAGAGCCTGCTTTGGATTTTGCATCTCGCTCTCTCTCTGCCTTTCCCCCTCTTGCCTCTCTCTCTCTCTCTCTCTCTCTCTCTCTCTCTCTCAAAAATAAGTAAATATTAAAAAAATTAAAGCTATTTTTTTAGAGAAGTTTTATCTTCACAGTAAAATTGTGAGGAAGGTACAGATATTTCCCGTACATTCCTTTCCTTCATACTTGCATAGGCTCCCATATTATCAACACTCCCACCAGAGCAGTACACTCATTACAACTGATGAACTTACAACCTACATTGACACATCATAATCCCCCAAAGTCTGTAGTTTACCTCAGAGTTCCCTCTTGGTGTTGTACATTCTATGAGTTTGGACAGGTGTATAATGGCACGATTATAGTATCATGCAGAATATGTCTAAATGTATTTTATCTCATGTCTCTTATGATTTTTCTGCCTCCCCAACCATATTATGAAATACTCAAAAACAAGAACTAAGTCTTATGTTACTTAGGTATCCCCCAGCCTACGCATTATGTCCAGCACACTGTAGGCAATAAGTAGTTGTTTGCTGATGAATAAATAAAGACATATTGGCTTTTGTTTTTAAAATAATATGAGGGTTGTGATTCAAAATCAGTACAAGGTCATTTTCAAAATATTTCTATCCTCTCCCTTTTTTAGGGTATTCAAGTAAATATTATCCTTCAGGTGATAAAAATCAATCACACTTCCTAAATTTATAGGAGGGGCTTCTTGAGTAAAATTGCGTTATTTACACAGTTCTTTAGTGAAACAATTGACTGATTCAACATGCAAGATACTTGGTTAAATTACATTCATATAATGTTGAAAATAAGATTTTTTTAGTCTTATTGACTCAAAGCTATTATCTTTGATGATGATCTTTCTACTCCCTTTGCCTGAATATCAAAAAGCCCTTTGTATATATTACTTCTGAGAAAATTACTAACACAACTCCTGGTTTGTAATATAAAGTAGTATAATTACAATTTAATGCTTCTCATTGATTGTTTGTGACTTTCTGTGTGCAATTATGTATTCAGTACACTCACATTTTCTATGAATTCTAATAGGCAGAGACTTATTTAAAGTGTAATGTGGTTCAGCTGTCCTATGAAGATTCTTCATGTTTTCATAAAGATAGGTAAAATTTCAGCTGAAATTTGACATTGAAGTTTAAAGCCAGAAAGAAAAGAAGGAAGAAAGCTATTATACATTAGCAGTTTGACTTTGTCACAAAACACCAATAATAACAACAAAAACAGCTGGTTACTTCCACTAGACCCTGGACTTAGGAACCTTTAGGTAAAAACCCAGTGTGGAAAATTTCCTGATTGTATGATGCCTGCAATTGCTCATCCCCTCTGAGCCTCAGATTTTTCATTTGTAAATGAAATGTAAATTTTATTTGGGACATTACTACCTGTAAGGAATGACAGCCTATAAGAACTAAAAGACATGCCTTTTTCTTAGTAGACCTACAGAGTAGTTTGATTATTTCTAATATGATTTAATAGGAATTTCTTGGACTGTGAGTTTTTCCTTTGAGATTTATGGGAAAACAGTTACTGTGTATGAGCTCTGAGAATTATTCCCTCTGTTTCAGGTGATTTTTTTCTCCAGTCTTGATTACTTTTCCTTGTATTCATGTACTGATTGGTACTCAGTTAAAGATTTGAAAAGGCAGCTATCCAAAGATCTGTATTGCTCTCTCGTCTCTGCTATTCTTACCTAAAAATTCTAGCTGTCTTAGCTTCTCCACAACTCAAGCTCCTTTTCCTCACCTGAGTGAAATTACTAGGCTCCTCTTAGATTTCCCTTTTTAAACTACAACTTGTAAACTCTATCTAGACAGTAATTTGAGACAATAAATTGGTCATACTTTGTTTTCCCTAATCTCAGAAATCACTGTCCTGGGCTGCCTGATGTTCAATATCTAAAAGGAAAACCAACAACATTGTTTTATATATTTTGTCCAGTTATTTAGTTGTTTCAGTCAATTGTGTAAATTGGGTTCCTTTTACTTCTTCTTGCCTTGAAGAAAAAGTCCTCAGACACAAGATATAGTACTCTACACAAGATAAAGTGCCCAGATACAAGATACATGGATTTCTTTTTTTCTTTTTTAATCTTCAAAAAAATTTTTTTAATGTTTGTTTATTTTTGAGAGATGGAGCATAAGCGAGGGAGGGGCAGAGAGAGAGGGAGACACAGAATCTGAAGCAGGCTCCAGGCTCTACGCTGTCAACACAGAGCCCAACGCAGGGCTGAAACTCACCAGCCATGAGATCATGACCTGAGCTGAAGTTGGAAGCTTAACTGACTAAGCACCCAGCACCCCAATATAGACAGATTTCTAAGTGATTTTGTGGAGTGCCATCTCCCTAACTATACCCCACTAACTTGTTCTGGATATGTCTTGTGAACAAGAAATAAAACTGCTTTATTTTGCCAGTAAAACAATAGGTTTAATTTATTAGGCATATAAATTACTCTGTCCTGCTTGATTTACATACTCTGAAGAAATGGTATTAATGTTGCAAGTATGTTGTTTTTCATACACCTTGCAGACAATGGGAAAGTAATGGGAAAGAACATGACCTGTGTCTTCATTCCCTAAATCCAAATGCTCTCCAAATGTTGTCAATGATTTCTTCTGGTATTTTACAATATTACATTGCCTCTTCTATAACAAAACTTTCACCAGATCTAGTAAAGTTATCCCCCATTGCTTTCTGTCATTTTATTCTCGTACTCTTACTTCTAAAAAGAAATGTACTCAGCTCTCAGGAATATCCTCAGATTAAATACCACTATAAACCCACTAAGACTAAGCCTTGAGAGGATCAAGCAGATTGGCAAGTAATTTAAATGCTTTCCAACACAAAGGTTAATTTAATTTATTAGACTACAATAAAATTTAGAATATTATTAACAACATGCATTAATATAGCCAAAATACACCAATTACAGATGAGAATATGAAGAAAATTGAGCAAATATCAGGAGGAAAAAGCCAATAGAAATAGAACTAGATGTGACACGGATGATGGAATTCATGGACAAAAACTTAACTATTTTTAACGTTTTCAAAGATTTAAAGAAAAAGATGACAATAATGAGTGAGCAGATGGAAAAACTAGTCAGAGAGAAAGACTTTCTTTAAAAAGACATATAAAATATAAATAAATATGAAGTCCTTAGAACTTTGCCTAACATTTAGTTAATGCTACTTCAATGTTTGTAAAGTGAAATATCCAAATACTTTTTCTGCCATTAATCAAAATGCTTAGACCCAATTCTTATAATAAACACCCCATATATATTCTGCCTTGTTCTATTTTCCTTTGTTATGTGGTCTTCATGGGCCTTTCTTTTCAAGGCCCAGCTGAAGGGCATCCTGTCTCATAAAGAAACCATCAACCAATCTATAAATCAATATTATCAGTTGTAACACATTGTTCAGAATTTATTCACTCAGTTACTCATCCAACAAGTATTTATTGGTTACCTACTAACTAGTAGGCACAATATTAGGAACTGAAAATGCTGCAGGTGACAAGGCTGGTTTCTTTTATGCCACTTACATTCTATTGAAGGAGATGTGAACAAATATGTCTATAAGTAATACTTCTTGAAATTCATAGGAGAAACAAGACTGAAACAAGGGGATGTGATTTAGACTGAGAGGAAGTACTGAGAGCTACTTTTTATTGGGTTATTAGGGAAGTCCCCTCTTAGGTGGTTATATCTTAGCTGAGGCTCAAATGCTATGGAGAGTCAGCATATGAAGACTCAGGGGTAAAAATCCCCAATGAGAAATAAGCTTGGTTCATGCTATGAAGGAGAAGGAGGAGAATGAGGAGGGGGAGTGGAAGGGGGAGGAGGGAGGAAAGGAGAAGAGGAAGGAGAGGAGGAAGGGGAAGAGGAGGAGGAAGGAGGAAGGGGATGAGGAGGAAGGAGAGGAAGAGGAGGAGGAAGAGGAAGAGGAAGAAGAGGAAGAGGAAGAAGAAAAAGAAGAAGGGGGTGGGAGAGGGGGAAGATGACCATCAGGGCTTATCCTTCTTATCAGTTAGGTTCCAGTCAGGTAAACAGAAAACATTCCAGTTATTTTAATAACTATAAATTAATTTTGAAATTGGTTAACAATGTGGTGTAAAGCAAAACAGGCAAAAAGTACATGCTGTATTAACACAGAGATACTTATGGTAAGAAGCCAATTCTATCTTAGGGCTGTGGGAGTGAAAAGAATAGAGTTCTTACAAGTGCCAGGTTTGGAAGTGTAGTCCTGTGTAGCTGGAGCTGAGTTCATGAGGAGAGGTCACTGTACTGTTGATATTGGTATCTGTGAGGGGAATAATAAAGTTGGTTCTGATAATATGGATAAACCCTGGAAACTAGAATTAACTGCCAGTGCTAGGGCAAAGAAATGTCATTGGGGTGACACTGATAAGAAGTGTGAACCAACAGAAAGGATTCTGTCTTTCTCATCTTTCAGTTTCCACTCTCCCTTTTGCTCCCTGTATTGGCAAAGTTTAATGCGAATCCAGCTAGAAAGCAGAAATGTGGTATGAATATCCCTAGCTCAATGTGGTTTGAATATCCCCAGTTGAGGACAAGACAGAAGCATAAGTGACTTGTGAGCATAAGTGAGTGAGCATGAGAGGACTTGTATAAAGCAAATGCAATTGTAGATAATTTGCAAAAAGTATAGATTTTTTTTCTATAAATAGAAACAAGATCAGTAGGTAACCAGGAATCTTAAGTATATTTGATTTATATATGGAACAATGTTACTCAGGTTGCTACATGAACAGTTCATTGGAAAGTGTTAAGAGGAAAAGCAAGGACGTTCAGTTTAGAGGCAATACTCCAGGGGGAAGATGAGGATGGTCTCAACCTGAGAGTTAGCAGTGGAGATAAAGAGGAGAGGGTAGCTTCAGCATTATTTCCCAGAAGTTGCAGTGAAATTAGATTGAGAGGGCGAAAGAAAAGCATGAAGCAAGGATGACTCCCTTGGTTTTTAATCTGAGCAATTGGTTGAGTGGAGATGACAAATAGAATTGTGTGATCCTCCAGTTAGATCCAGCCTCTTGGGTGCAAAAGGATATTCATGATTCATTATGTAGCAATACCTTTGTGTTCCTCGGTTCAGTAAATAACATAACCGTTCCAACAGTTGTTCAAGTTAAAAACTTAGGGATCCCCTCTTCCCTTTATCTCCTCCACACCTAAATCCATTAGCAAATCCTGTGGGTTTTACCATAAAATTATCACAAATCTGAGAGAACTCCTTCCTGCTTCCGTTGATTGGTATACCAAAGAACAGCCAGAGTAAGAGTTGAGTTTACATTGATAGTATCACTGTCTAAGGATCAACACTCTATAAAAGCTTTCTATTATACTTAAAAATGGAACTTCTCCTTTGAAGGCTCTACCTTCTGCCTATGCCGCCAAAGTCATCCCCTACCAGCACTTCTTGTCCACTTAATTGTAGCTCCTCTGGTTTTCATGAAGTTTCTCTATCACTGTGAGATCAGTCCAGTCTCATGACCTTCACTTTTGCCATCCCATCTGCCCATAATGCACTGCCCCTGAAATCTATTGACTTGCTCACTTCACTCAAAACCCCACTCAAATTTTGTGCAAAGTGGCTTTCTCTGATCTCTTTATATGAAATACTCCCTTTCCACATAACTCTATCCCTATGCTCTACTTTAATACTGTTTATAGTGTTTATTATTATTTGAAATTTTCATTATTTATTTGCTTCCTTTTTTTAACTTTTAATTAAAAAAATCTTTTTAATGTTTATTTATGTTTGAGAGACAGATGTGAGTGGCGGAGGGGCAGAGAGAGAGAGAGAGAGACACACACACACACACTCTGAAGCAGGCTCCAGGCTCTGAGCTGTTAGCACAGTTAGCACAGAGCCTGATGTGGGGCTCGAACTCACAGACTGCGAGATCACAATCTGAGCCAAGGTCGGATGCTTAAACAACAGCCATCCAGGTGCTCCTGCTTCCTTCTTTTTTTTGTTTTTTTGTTTTTGTTTTTGTTTTTGTTTTTTTTGAATGTTTATTTATTTCTGAAAGAGAGACAGAGCACGAGCAGGGGAGGGGCAGAGAAGGAGACACAGAATCTGAAGCAGGCTCTAGGCTATGAGCTATGAGCACAGAACCCACCGCAGGACTTGAACCCATGAGCTGTGAAATCATGACCTGAGCCAAAGTCAGATGCTCAACTGACTGAGCCACCCCGATGCCCCTGTTTGCTTCCTTGTTAAAGATAAATGCCCCCAATGGAATGTAACACTGAGTCAGGGAGGGGCTTTTTCACTCCTGTAACCCCAGTGGCTACAACAGTTGCCAGCATGTAGAACATGTTCAAGACATTTTCATACACAGATTGATTCAAGTAGATGTTCTTTTCATTATATGATTCAGATTCTTACTAGTAACAGAGCTGGAATAAAATATAAGTTTTCCTCATTTCCTTCAATTATATTCCATTGGCAGATTATCACAATTTGTAATTATACATGTAATTATTCTCTGTGAGATGTTTTTGAAGTCTACAAGCAAAAGGAACCTGCCTGTTTTGTTCACTGATGTATCCTTCTTAATCTCCACTATTCCTGAAATATAGTATATGCTTAATAAATATTTATTGAATACATGAATAAATAAATTCAAGAATATACACATGAAAAATTGATACCTTTCAATTTGTAGAGAAACAAGAAAATCGAATTAGAATGAGTTCCCTAAGCCTCTGTCCACAGGTGGCCCTGCTTCTTTAAAGCTAGCTATGAATATACTGCCCTCTCATGGTCCACTTCAAACTAAATTAGAAAAGGCACACTATATACATTCCATTATTATGTAAATTTTATTCTAAAAGGATCCCTTCTGAAAGATAACTATGCAACCAAAATTTACCAAGAGGGGCTTTTTAGACTTGTGGATGAAATTCCCATTGCAATGTACCAGGTAATAAGGCTGTACATGACAATACAATTGTAACTAAACCTATTGTGTCTATCTTTCAGCCTGCATGATTTTTAAAATGCTTTCAGGATTAAAAAATAAAAGGACCTTGACCACAGAGTTTCAATATTAAAGATGGTCAGAATAATACAATAAATCCCTAGGCACCTGGCTATCAGCACAACTCCCTGCTTATTTGAAATATCTTTGTTTGCTTTTCACACTAACACCAGTCTAACTGGGAACAATCAAATAATCAATTCTACAAAGGTGACTTTTTAAAGAACACGAATATATGTGAGCCCTGGGAGTTGAGGTAGAGATGTGGGGAGAGGGAGGCAGAGAAAAACTTGAGCTTTTGTGCATTCTGAGTGCTATACTGTTTACCCAGGGAGAAAGTAGTATTTTAGTTCTGCTCTTCCATTTCTCAATCCAGTAATGTGACCTGCATTAATGGTGGTCTCAGAAGGGAAACATGAGCAAAAACAATGGCACAAGGAGCCAATTTAGGAATAAAATAATTTGCATTTGTATAACACTGTGTTTTTTGTTTGTTTGTTTGTTTGTTTGTTTGTTTGTTTTTGTTTTTTTTTCCTCCCTAGGTAACCAAGCACTTGCCTGACACAAATCCTTCTCTTGAAAAAGGTCATTTTGACATCCCTGATGACTTCTGAATTGTCTCTCTCCAACAAAATGACTTACCTTTTCATGCATTCGGTCCCATGCACATTCTTCCTCTTCTCTCTCCTCACCACAAATCTAGTCTAGTATAAATAAGCTAATTATAGAAATTCTGAGTATGAAGAGATCCTTAAGGGTCTTCTGGTCCAAAAGTTTGCAGTCAGACTTCCTCTTAATTTCTAAGTAAAAATTAATGGCAGAAACTCTAGAGAAGTGTTTTTTTATTTGCATAACCCATTGAGTATGTTGGATTCCTAAGATATATCCCAGACACTCTTACAATAGGAAATATAGAGTTTCTGAGCGTTGGGGTCAGAAATGCATTTACAGCAAGCATTCCAGGTGATAGATATCCCTCAATGTTTTCCATCTCACGTATTAGCTGTTTTCATATTGTTAAAGTTACACAATATTTTAAACATTCAAGAAGTTAAGAAACAATTAGAAAGAACTGTCAGCTAATGCAATATTCAGATTATGCACAAGTAATTTTTTTTGCCATATGAGACAGACACATTTTAAAGAAAATCTTACAGATACATTTAAAACCTCATGACCAGTTTTTGATGTTCCTTCCCTCCCTAGAGTGAACTACTCCCCTGAAGTCCTTGAATATTTTATATTTGAATATTTCATTGTGAATATTTTATTCAAGTGTAACATCATACATAAAATTTCAGAAATCAGAAGTGTAGGCCTTGATAAGTTTCACAAAATGATCTACTTTGTAACTGGCACCCATATGAAGAAAGAGAACATTACCAGCACCTGAGGCACCTGGGTGGCTCAGTTGGTTAAGCATCTGACTCTTGATTTTTGGCTCAGGTCATGATCTCACGGTTGTGAGATCAAGCCCTTCGTGGGGTTCTGCGCTGAGTGCATAGCCTGCTTTCCTTCTCTCTCTGCCACTCCCCCACACAAATAATGGAAAACAAAACACTACCAGCACCTCTGTAAGACCCTTTCCTGGGTTATATCTCCCCTGATGTCCCAGATGACACCCTGGAATGTTTACTTCTAAGCCCTTCATGGAAGGGTCTTAAATTTTCCCTTTTGTTTGTTTCCCCACTATAGCACGACTCACAAGAGGTTTACTCTACTTTTCAGGAGTACTTGACTTCTTATCTTTCCACTATTATATGTTTAATATGTGCCTAGTGATTCAAAGTGGAAACCAGTGTGTGGTGATCTTGTTTGTTTCTGTCATTCTGTTAGCCTGGGATTTGTTCCCCTCAAATCCTGCCTGTTTCAGACTCTCTATAATGCCATTACAAGATTCTTTGTGTGTGTGTGACTATTTTTAAGAAGTTTTACATTTTAGGTTTATAGAAAAAGGAAAGAATAGAGTTCCCATATAACCTTCTCTCTGCCCAGTTTCCCCTATTATTAACATCTTGCATTAGGGTGACGTATTTGTTACCATTGATGAGCCAGAAATGACAAATTACTAACTGAAGTCCGTAACTTACATTAGGCTTTACTCTTTGTGTTGAACTTTCTATGAATGTTAACATATGGACAGTGTATGATACCATTACAGTATCATCCAGGAAAGTTTTACTGCCCTAAAAATCCTCTGTGTCCCACCTATTCAGCCCTCCCTCACCCGAAACCCTTGCAACCCCTGATCTTTTTACCGTAGCTCTAGCTTTGCTTTTTCTAGAACGTCATATAGTTAGAATCATAAAGTACATAGCCTTTACAGATTGGCTTCTTTCACTTAGTAATATGTATTTAAGTTTCCTCCATATGTTTTTAGTGGATTAATAGCTCCTTTTTTATTGCTGAATAATGTTAACCTGTATGGATATATGTTATTTATCCATTTACCTGTTGAAAGCCATCTTGGTTGCTTCAGAGTTTTTACTATTATGAATAAAGCGGCTATCAACATTTATGTGCAGGGTTTTGTGCAGATATAAATTTTCAGTTCACTTGGGTAAATACCAAGGAGTGGGGTTGTTAGGTTCCAGGGTATGAATATATTTCATTTTGTAAAATATTGCCAAACCATTTTCAAACTCAGTATACCATTTTGCATTCTCATTAGCCATCAGTTAAGCTTACTGTTGATCCATATCCATACCAGTACTTGGTGTTGTCAGTGTTTTAAAGTTTGGCTATTCTAATAGGTTTAGTGGTGACACAGTGTTATTTTAATAATTTTCAGTTTTCTAATGACATATGACATGGAACATTCTTTCATATGCTTATTTCCTCTGTGTCTATCTTCCTTGGTGAGGTGTCTGTCCAGATTTTATGTCCATTTTAAAAAATCAGATTATTATTATTGAGTGTTAAGACTTCCTTGTGTATTGTAGATAACAGTCTTTACCAGATGTCTTTTGCAAATATTTCTTAAAATTTATGGCTTGTCATTCTCTTGGCATTGTCTTTCACAGAGCAGAAGTTTTAAATTTAATGAAGCCAGAATTCTCATTTTTTTTCTTTCATGGGTCATGCATTTGTTGCTCTAAGAATTCATTGCTAAACCCATCACCTGGATCATCTCCTCTGTTACATTCTAGGGCTGGGACAGCTTAGTATTTTACATTTCTACCTATGACCCATTTTGAATTATTTTCTGTGAAAGACGTAAGGTCTGTGTCTAATTTCATTTAGGTTTGTTTTGTTTTATGTGTGGATATTTTGTTCCAGCATCATTTGTTGTAAGACTCTTCTTTCTTAAATCTATTACCTTTGCTCCTTTGTCAGAGATCAATTTGTGTGCGTTAGTCCGGACTCTCCATTCTGTTCCTTTGATCTATTTGCCTATCTTTTTGCCAGTGCTGTCTTGTCTTGATTACTGTAGCTTCAGGTCAGGCAGTGTCAGTCGTCTGACTTTGTTCTTCTCTTTTGATATTGCTTTGGCTATCCCGAGTCGTTTGGCTTCCCTCATAAATTTCAGAATCACAAAATAACTTGCTGGGATTTTTTTATTGCAATTGCATTGAATCTATAAGTCAAGTTAGGAAGAACTGACATCTTTACAATATTGAGTCTTCTCAGTCTTGATTATGGAGTATTTCTCCATTTATTTAAATCTTCTCTGATTTCTTTCATCAGCTCTTCTTGAAATTTAAATAGTAACCAACTGTTTTGGTTGTTCTCAGCAAGATTATTGGTGTATTTAAAGCCTTTCTGTTACAGCTGGAAGTGGGTTATTCTCCCAGACTGTACTTAAGGTCCCTAAAGCTTGACATCCATTGTAATGCAGAAATAGATTAGAATTTAATATAAACTATTATTTATAGAATTTATATTGATAGAATTTAATATAAGATAGAACTTAATATAAAGAACCACACACATTTCAGGGTTGACAATGAGTTTAAGTCAAGTACAGAACATAAAATCAAATGCTTTGGAGTTATACAATGTGGGCTCAAATCCTTGATCTAATATTTGCTATAAAACTCTGACCAGTTATTTGGTATCTGTGAGCATCAGTTCCCTAATGTATGCCCAAGTATATAAACATTATCAACTCAGTATTGTTTGCTAGGAGTAAATGGTAAAGCAAGTTTAAATTGCTTAAGGCATGATAGGTGGTACTCAAAATATTATTTTTACATGTATTTTATCATTGATTATGGATTTAAGTAAATCAGGCATTTGGATAACTCAAGCATTTTGTCATTGATTGTGGACTTTGATAAAGCAAGCATAAATAAGCAAATAAGAAATATTTTTTTATTCTTTTTGCCAAAGAGATCTGACACTATGCCAGGGATGCGGAAATTTTTCTGCTCAGTCACTAAAATAAACCCTGAAGAGATGTCACGAAGACGCTACAAATATCGCAATCAACCATTTACTCATTTCAGGAAGTCCACTGCCCCCAAACTATCTCCTGGTATTCAAGAATTTAGGTAATATGTCTACTTTTAATACTATCATCAAGTTATGAAACTTAACTGTGACTCTTTGCATGTACTCAGTTCCCAGTGCTAGTAAATATATTTTACATTAGAAATATCTCTGGATACTGACCCACTTTGGCATTTCCACTGTCTCAACTTGGGCTATCACCATCTTTTACCTATTTGTTTTCTAACAGCTCTGACTTTTATATCTTCTCCCATCGCAGGGTGTTCTCTGCACAGTTGCTAAATTTTTAATTTATATAAAACATAAAAATAAACATTTAACTCATAACCTACAACTATTTAATTGCCTCCTACCTTGTACACCATCTTCGTTCCCACGTATCCTGCATTGAAATGAGTTAAAGCCATTAAATAAAGCTCATTTAATAATAAAGTTAATACTTTTTATTCCCAGCCTCGTCCAGTGACTAATTCATCCTGATTTTAACACTGAAATTCTCACATGCCAGGAAAACCTTTATTTCAAGGAACACTGGCATGATTTGTCATCCTAGATACACTGAATCAGACTTTCTGGTGGTAGATCCAGAAAACTATGTTTTTGAACATGCTTCTCCAGTGATTCTTATTCACAGAAAATGTCGGTGAGCCACTGGCCTAAAAATATATAATCTCCATTTTTGCATTATATAATGTCATTTTGGACATAATTTTATTACAATTTCTTGTTTAGTATTGTCTCGCACACCAAACATATGACCTCCTTAACATTAAAGACAATGCTACTTATTTTTTAATCCACAATGACTAAAGATAGTTGAATCTCATTATTAAAAATAAATATATGAATATAGTATGTACTTCGATTTTCCTATGGGGTAATTTTTTTTTTCTTTTTAAGTTCGGCAAAATGAATGGATGTGAGCGAGGATGACTGAAATTCGATATTAAATAATTTAAATTTTCTTTTCTTGATTTCCACTAACATGTTGTTAATCTGTTATTTACAATGAGTGTCCATGTAATGAAATATCTTTACCCATGTTCTGGTCTAAGTCCTATTGGAGTCTCTGTTGAATGAATCAACACACAAAAATTGTGAATACGATGCTAGTGGCCACATACAAGTATATGCATACACTGCTTAAAAAGCAGAATAGCCTCGGGGTGCCTGGGCGGCTCAGTCAGTTAAGCGTCTCACTCTTTACTTTGTTTTATTTTTAACATGTATTATCAAGAGACAGAGAGAGACAGAGCATGAGCATGGGAGGGGCAGAGAGAGGGGAGACACAGAATCTGAAGCAGGCTCCAGGCTCTGAGCTGTCAGCACAGCACCAGATGCAGGGCTCAAACTCACAAACCGCGAGATCATGGCCCTAGATGAAGTCGGACACCTAACCAACTGGGCCACCCAGGTGCACCTTAAGCATCCCACTCTTAATTTTGGCTCATGGGATGATCTCATGGTTCATGAGTTTGAGCTCCATGTCCGGCTCTGTTCCCTCAGCGAAGAGCCTGTCTGAGATTTTGTCTCTCTCTCTCTCTCTCTGTCCCTCCCGTGCTAGCTCTCTCCCTCTCTCAAAATAAATAAAAATAAGCTTTAAAAAAAAAAAAGCAGAGTAGTCTTTAGACAAAGATATTTAGAAGAGGATGTGTTTTCATTTAAGTGCAACAATTAAGGTATTCTTTTTTGAAATATTATGCCATTATTCTCATTTAAAAGATCACAATCGTTATACAATTGGACATGATTTCTTAGTTATTTTAGTAACAAATGTGAATTTGTAATATCACAAGTGATCAAACTCTCTGATTTTCTTTTTACATTTGAGCATGGAAATACTAAATAAATCCAAAAGAGTATCCTTCTTTGGGTTAAATACCATGAAAAATGTATACATAAAAAATAAATCTCAAACCCAGTGCTTCTTTTCAAGCATCATTTTGGCTTGAAATCCCAGAATTAAGACTTGGATGGGACATAATTTTAGGAAATGGCTAAAAATACCTTAAATTCCCTGGCAAGTCCTTAATGGATGTTTACTTTAAGATTTTTCTCATAGGACGTTTGCTCATAAGCTATGTATTGGTCTTGCAAAAATTATTTGAGGATTTTGGAACCATAAGCAGTGATTAAGTTAAATCTCAGTCAGCAATGTCTTTATGGTATTTCAGACAGCGATCATTTTCATTACAACACATAAGTCCCTCCATTCATGGTGACTCCTAATAGTATGAATGAATAAACACTGAATGGTTACCAAAGTCCAAATAGCCAACATTTAGTTGAGTAATTCAATTGAATAATTTAACAAACATTCACTGTATGTGGGTTTTTCTTTCTTATCCTATACTGTTTTGAGCCTAGGAATACAACAATAACTGTAGCATAGAAACTGTTATGGGAAATATTGGGAAAGAGATACCCCCAAACACATGAAACCCGTATTTCTCCAGGATTGCAATAAAAGTAAACACTTCTTGTTCTTGGTTCTGCTTCCATGTTAACACCCTATTTTCTTTTGATATCTAGATCTGACTTGATTATGTAATGAATCATCCAAACTGCAACACACTGATAATTAGAGCTACTGGACACACACACACACTCATAGATACATAAATACACACACGTATACTCATGAAATATTTATCTAAAAAATGCTTTAATGTTTATTTTTGAAAGAGAGAGAGAGAGACAGAGAGAGACAGAGAGAGAGAGAGAGACAGAACACGAGCAGGGGAGGGGCAGAGAGTGAGGGAGACACAGAATCCAAAGCAGACTACAGGTTCTGAGCTGTCAGCACAGAGCCCAATGTGGGGCTCTAACTCAAGAACCACAAGATCATGCTGAGCCAAAGTTGGATGCTTAACCCACTGAGCCACCCATGTGCCCATGAAGCATTTATTTATTGAGTTAAATTGATATTATTATATTGGTACATTGAATTGGATTTTAAAAAATGAACCATTATGCAATTAACTAATTTTCTACTTAAAGCACTTCTGTTATTGATACAGCTTGGCATCATTTACCAGTTTAAGAAAAAAATAAGTGAAATTAATTTAGGATAGTTGTTTCATCTAAATATAAAGTTATGTTTCAGAAGGTTATATAGAAACATATTTCCAGCAACTACAAATGTTAAAGCATTGTCTTCTGAAATAGTTCTTCAGGTAACTACGAACATTGAAATATATGCCCATGCTTGTTTAGCAGATTTGTTTCTTTTGCTTTCCATGTCCTATGATTGATATACTATGATTGCTATCCCATGAGCCACATGGAAAATGGTAAATATTGAGTATATTGTGAGTTCATCATTATGTACATTAGTAAAATAGAAATCTGGTACTTTTTTATTAAAAAGAGAACTATAATTTTCTAGCTTATTCAACTGAATTTCTTACAAAATCAAAAGTAATTCAAAACTCAAAGATGAGGGGCACCTGGGTGGCTCAGTCGGTTAGGCATCTGACTTTGGCTCAGGTCATGATCTCACGGTTTGTGGGTTTGAGCCCTGCATCGGGCTCTGTGCTGACAGCTTGGAGCCAGAGCCTGCTTCAGATTCTCTGTCTCCCTCTTTCTCTGCCCGTCCCATGCTCATGCTCTGTCTCTCTCTGTCTCTCAATAATAAATACACATTAAAATAAAATTATAAAAAAAACCTAAAAGATGAATAAAAAGTTGTAAAATTACATTATAGTGGTACAGATTTTCATCAGACACGCTAAGATCACACAGCAAAAGTGTTCCTTAACTAATGTGCCTTGCATATGGTCTACTCAGTCTCTCTTTCTTAGGAATTATTTTCTGGTTCCCACTAACTCTTGAGTGATGGATGGCCTAGTAGCTCCATGCATTTCAGGCCCCCATGGCATGAACCTTGCAACAATTGCTTGGTGTTCAAGTGACTAGTAGAAGCAGCAGGATTAAATACTTCTTTACCAGCGTTCAACATGAAGGAGCTCGCTGGTCTGAACCAGGGGTTTCTGAGCACATTTTGCTGTGTTAAACGGTGTCTTGCATACTTAAATGAAGGGTGTGAACCACTTGTGTATGGTAAAAATGATCACATGTGCTCTTTCAGGTTTAACCACATGTGAAATTAAAAACCATTTTCATTACACATGTATTTCACATGATAATATATAATACCTTAGCAGAAACTGAAAGTTCAACATGGACTTTTACCAATTACATCTCAGTTTATTTTAATGCAATTAATAATAATAGTGCTCAATTAAAAAAAATGAAAAATCCAGGGCACTTGCTAAACCTGATGGAATTTGGGACAACAGTGAAACTGGGATATAAGTCACCATATCACTGATCTACCCCTGTATCACTTATTCTCATTTTAAGAAGTAGCTCACATAAGTCCCTGTGAATCATAAATGATGTTTCCTTCTACTTTGTGTGATGATTCTCCAGTTTTAGTGCTAAAGCTTCCTGGCCACGTGTTCTTTGCTTCTTGTCCTGGCATCCATTCTCTTGCAGCAATTTCTGCTGCTGTCCTTCCCTCTCAGCGGTACCCGTGCTGACATTGCTGTAAGCAATCTCCTCTGGTTGCCAAATTTTAGTGAGGAATACATACCTTCCTTCCAATTATGTTAAACTTTATTATTAGACTGGGAAGCAGCGCAGCTCACACTCTAAGTTTCCTACAGTGCTTTATTTTTGCACATTTATTCAGTTCATTATATTTCTTCTGTCTTTAATAATTTGACTCACATTCCCTGGAGACATAAATCAAGAGATCGTTTGAATGATTCCACTTTCTCATTTTTAACCCGAATTTCCATGCACTTGTTTTGAGATGGATTCCTTCTTTTACATGAGCTCTGCTTGGAGATTAAGAGTTAGCCGATGCCTTCCGACTTCTTAATTCATAATCCTGGAGAACAGCTATCACCCAACAGATCTCATCCTGGACCCTCCAATAAAAGCAAATGATGACTTTTGCAAATCACGTTTCAGGGAAGCAGACAAATATACTGAAATAGGACTGGATTTACAAAGGTTATGTGGCTTAAATTGTTGACCTGGAATCCTGCATACAGAAATAATGGCAGTCCAGTATTGTGATTTATGTTCCCGTTTCAATGAGAATAGGAAGAATGAGTCAAAGAAAGTTATACAAGGAAGATGTCGTTTGAGGTAGATTACTTATGGTAGCTTGATCAGAATTCCTTAAGCAAATAGAAGAAGGAAGGACACTTTAGGGAGAAATCACATGTTTCAGTGAAGTGATTATGTGGAAAATTGCCACCTATTTAAAAATTAATGGGTGTTCTGGCAGATAGAATGAAGAGTTTGGGGCAGGAGGCGATAGGAGTTAAGATACTGTCAAAGATTTCGCCACTTAAGAAATCTGGACTTTATTTGGTTTGAAGCAGCAAGCAGACACGGGTTTGTTAAAAAGGAGAGTGGAATATATACTTAGAGCTGTACAGTAATAACTCTTTTTTTTTTCAACGTTTATTTATTTTTGGGATAGAGAGAGACAGAGCATGAATGGGGGAGGGGCAGAGAGAGAGGGAGACACAGAATCGGAAACAGGCTCCAGGCTCAGAGCCATCAGCCCAGAGCCTGACGCGGGGCTCGAACTCACAGACCGCGAGATCGTGACCTGGCTGAAGTCGGACGCTTAACCGACTGCGCCACCCAGGCGCCCCCAGAAATAACTCTTATAGCAGTTTAGTTAATGAGTAGAAAATGGGGTAAGTCCAAAGCAAGTAATCTTACTAGCAAGCAATTATTCTGAAAGATAGTCTTATATTATGGACTTCCAGGTGTCTGAAAATTCTGAGTAAGGGGTCTGACCATATGTGTTTTCAAAAAGAATGGTCAATTATATAAGCAGTCAGAAGGTCAGAAAACTATAGAGGCATCCTTTCAGTATTCAGGCTAAGAAGACCGATATAATCTCTTCTTTGTTGGTTTGAGAGATAATAAATTGAGTCAGGATCTGATGTCAGGGAAGGGTAGCAAGATAACTTTTGGGTAGAAAGAAATGGGACCACCAGATCAACTTATGCAACAAATCAGGTAATCCAGTGGTCCTAATTATGACTCAACAAATGGCGAATTTGCAGTGACATCCCTCCTGTGAAAGCCCTGGGGCTGTAAACAAACAGAGGTAATATTTTTGATCTGGAATACCCATTCACATAATAGTAAAGGAATACAGGGGGCTTATCTTCCCTTGCATCATGAAAAGCTAAATTGATGAGAAAAGGGTCCAAGGACAAGCCAGTAGCAAATAAAGTAACCCTTTGGAAAAACAAAAAGCACCTTGAGAAATGCTTGGTTTATTGCAAGAAACATGAAGGCAGCATCCTTGGATGAGAGATTCTTCTGGTGACAGGTAATATGCAGGCTTGAGTCATTCGATTGTAATGTTTAACCGAATTGTGACCTTATTTTTCTCCCAGAAGACAAATTAAGGATAATGATGATGATGCAACAAGCATGATAATAAGAGCTTAAGTATATGGAGTGGTTAATATGTGCCAGAAACTCATCTAAATGTTTAATAAGCATTGTTCATTTCAACTTTTGTGATAGATAAATAAATAAGTAAGCAATAGATGATAGGTAGATAGATAGAGAGATGCTAAAACAGATGATCTATATTGACCAAATTTTTGAGTAGGTGATTTTTTTTTAATTGACTAAATCTAACTGTCTTGCATACTATTAGCCTTGATCCTAGAATCTGTTTCTGCTATGCTGGTGATCTGGATTTAATCTTCAAACTTAGTCAAATATGTTAAAGCAATGATTAGGCCAGCTGAGACTATAAGCTCTCCAGGGAAAATCAAAGCAATCCTTAAATGTGTATTTAATTCCCAAACACATGGGGGCTTTTGTAGAGTCTTTCTGCTCCTGGTTTATAGCTCAATTCCACTCTGACCGGAGAACCACATTTCATGGTGTCAGGCCTTTGGAATTTGTTGAACCTTGGTTGATGACCTAGCATATGGGCGATTTTTTGGAATGTTGTTTGTGTACTTGGAGCAACTGTTTCAGTTGCTCTTGCCAATTGTTGTGTGCATATATCATTTAGATCAACCTTGTTTTGGTCAGATCACTGTAACATTTTAGTTTGTTTTATCAAGTGCTGAGAAAGATATTTGAAAAATTTACCAGATTAGCTTGTATTTGTAGGGTTTTCCTTTCAGTCCTGTTCTATATGTTCAGTTTAGGTTTATATTCTTGTTGAGTTCAAACATTTAACGTTATGAAACACCTTTGTTTCTTTTTATCGTACTGTAATTTTCTTCCTGTAGTGGTATCTACTTTATTAGTTACACAGGCTTTCTTTTTAGCTATTGTTTATGTGCTATACCTTTTATCCATCATTTTTTGTGTCTATTTTTTAAAAATATTCCTCATGTAAACAGAACATTGTTGTGGTTGTAGCTAGTTGCCTCCTCTGTCTTTTCCCTAGAGTATTTAGTCAGATTATCTGTCATACTCTTAGGATTTATTTTGTGACTCAATTTACCATCTTGCCATTACCTTTTGACATGTGTTCTTTGTTTCTATTTCTCACCTTTTTCTTTGCTTTAGTATTTTAGAGTATTTTCTTCCTCTCCAATATTGGCTTGTTAGTTATGCATAATTTTACCATAGACCCTAAAGATTACAAAACACATTCTCACCTTAGGGCTTTAGAGCACTTGCACTACATTATTTTCCTCTCCCCCACCATTTTCATGATTATTGTTTATTAAATCAATGAAAGCTTGAGAGCAAGATTCAGCTCAAAGCAATTTGTATTCAAAATAATGGTTATGTGTTGATTTTTTTTCAGTCCATACTTACTGATTCTGTTGTGTGTGTGTGTGTGTGTGTGTGTGTGTGTAGAGTAGAGTGAAGGATTATGCCCCTAGAACAAAGTACTGACAAATACAAGGCACGGGACCTGATAGTAAGAAGAAGAAACTTGTTGGGTTTCCTTATCAATTCAGAGCGTTAAAGTGTATTTATTTGGGGCTATGTGCCAGATACCGTACTGGATTTTGAAGATTCAGTAGAGAAGAAGAAAGACATATTCACTGGTTTTATAACATTGCATTCTAACAGGGAAAGAGATACAAATCAAGATGCACATGCAATCTAATTCAGTTATTATGTTTCATTTGCTTGTTTAAAGAAACAAATGGATGCAGTAGGAAGAAGAAGTGTGGCTGAGGCCATTTTAGGGTCATCACAGAAAGTGTCTCTGACTGTAGAACACTAATCCCCTTATCTCAAGGATGAAACAAAAAAGCTAACTAAGCAAATAGGCAACGTGTGGTTCATTTGAGGGGCGAGAGAATCTATTGCTTGTTTTCCAGTCTCTGTAACTGATGAAGATAATCACGTCAAACTTGGATGTTGCATGTAGAGGATAGCAGAATTCAACACTGGGTTTCTGAGCAAACTCTTGGAGGAGAGTCCCCTTCCCACTAAACAAATGTTTTACACTTTAACTGGACAAGAAATAAAATGGTCCTATATTTGCTATATTTGGGCTATTATATTTTTTCAAAAACATTTTAATGTTTATTTATTTTTAAGAGACAGAGAGAGCATGAGCAGAGAGGGGCAGAGAGAGAGAGAGAGGGAGACACAGAATCCAAAGCAGGCTCCAGGTTCTGAGCTGTCCACACAAAACCAGACATAGGGCTCGAACCCACAATGACCTAAGCTGAAATCGGACGCTTAACTGACTGGCTGCCCGGCCTTCCCTGGGCTATTATATATCTTAAAGTTTATTTGTTAGAGCCATTTGCAACACTCTAGCTAATCTTAATGGGGAAAATTATGATTTTTATTCTAAGAACAATGTCAAGTTTTGAAGCTTTCAAGTTAAGGCATGATATGACCCTAATTACAAATTTAACATTACTCTGATTGAAATGTGAAAAAATAGAAGGAGAGTGGGGATAGAAATAAAAGCATAGTTAAAGGTTGGAAGAGTGTTCTTGGCAAGAGATGATGATGTTCCAGACTGATATGACATTCTGGAACAGACAAAACTGTAGTGATTGAGAACAGGTCAGTGGTTACCAGGAGTTAGGAGCGGAGGAAGGTTGACTCAAAGGACAGTATGAGAGCATTTTTAGAGAATAAGAAAACTGTACCCTGAATGTGACTACATGAATTTATACATATGCTATAAGTCTACGTTAAAGATAAAAACCTTTACAAAAAAATCAATCATACTGTATGTGAATATAAGAATAACAATGAAAAAAGTGCTTTAAAAACCCCATAAACCTCAGAACAGTTGTCTTCAAGGCATGAAAGTGGTCCACAAGATACAATTCAACTTGTTTGTACAGATTCTTGTTGATAAATTACTCAATAGTCAGAGACTGCCCTCTATGTCCTTGTTTATTTTGTAATAAAGTTCTACACAATATTGAATTTAACACATTGGGAGCCACATTTTATTAATTGTATATGTACAATTTTTGAAAGAGATAAAGGAAGTAAATTAGGAAACTAGTTTCAGTGTATGGTATGTAAATAAACTCATAATACTATTTAGTAATGATACTGAAACATTTCTTATAGCTTAATGGGAAGTAATTTACAACCTCAAGCAAGCTGACATGTTCCTCAAATGTATATATTTTCCTTGAAATTGTATTATATATCATATTGCATTTATATCTTATGTATCATACACATCATAGTACATATCATAATCCATGAGATTGAGAGGTAACAATTCTTTATTTAGTGTAATTGGGTAGGAATTTAAAGACGGCTCTGAATCTAGTGTCTCCGAGTAGGTGTATGTGTGGGGTTTGTATGCAGACACTGAGTATTGCTGAAGCAGGGATCTTGGGCCCCATGTCACAAGACAACAGAAAATCTTATTCTCCTGCTTGACGTGCCATAAACATAAAGAATGCAAACCTATAGACATATCTGTATTGCAAATTATTATTTATATAGCACTCTCAGCTACTGGTTTGTATCTTCCATGAAAAGAGTATGTTTTTTATTTGTTTAATTATCCTCAACACTCCCAGGTTATTGATGGATTGCATGCTTTCAACAAAAGTATATTTAACTGAATGGATGGTGAACGGATGAATAGATGGATTGGTTAAAGAATTAATTAGTTAAAAGAGTAGTAGTTATCTCCCTTCTCACTTCTTGTTTACATTCCCAGTAGGATCTAGTAATATTATTGGACATACATATTAGGATATAGGTGGGTAGATTGATAGATAAATAGATCCCACTATATCTGTCATCTACAAATTTAATAGTTTAAACCTTTAAGAATAAATGATACTAGTAGGAACCTTGGGAAAAATATGAATGTGTCTGTGTGTGTATACACTTATATAAATGCATACATATATATGGGTATATATATTCATATTCATATATATTCATATTCATATATATACTTATATAAATGTATATATTCATATTTTTCCCAAAGCTCCTACTAACATCAATTACTCTTAAATATATTGAATCATCTTATATAGAACACATCAACATTTACAGTGAAATTCTGCTACTAAAGCTACTTAGAGCCCCTTCTCTATTTTTTCCCCCATTTTCCAGTCTATTATCTTTTGTAATAAGTAATTTCCTTCCAGGTACAGGTGACTCATTTTATCTGAATCAAAGTGATTTCAAGGTTCAGTCTGGATTTTGCTGATGTGCCTGGTTTCAAATATTGAGTCATTCACTTTTTGGCAGAAGAGCCTTGCTCAGTGCCAAGTAATTTAGAAAGCTAGAAGGAGCTCCAGTTGGAAGTCAGGCAGAACACAATCAGATGCCAAGTTTTCTTTTTCTATGAAACAATAAAGCTGGTAAATGAAAGTGAATTTTGCAGATCTTTACTAGTAGGAACAAATGTGATTCAAAAGACCCAAGCCAAAAGCCTTTCCTGCACAGTGGGCATTAGCACTCACTTTTATCATTTCAGGCCCTAGTCTGGTGCCTGGCTTAAAGGAGGCATTCAGTTAGGGGGTGTTGTTCAATGCAGATGTTGTGTGCCTCATTAGGGTATTTCATTTCTGCTGCCTCCACATATAAATCATTGTATCAGATATTCTACCTCTTAGTTGAGCTCAATGACCCTTCTTGCCGTTTTCTCTGGAATTTTCTGTATCTCTTTAAACTCTTCCTGTTACTGTTTCTGGCTTAATTGTTAGCAGTGGAGTTCTATAAGAACTGCATAGAGTTGTAAAATAACTAATTACCAATACATATTCATCGGTGTGATTTTATTTAAAAGCAAATGAATAGCATCAGATCATCATGCTCTCTAGAATCACAGAATTAAATTACAAACCATGATTTAGATTTGGACAACAAATAAGACAAAAAGGAAAAAAAAGTGAGTGTGAATTGATCTATTACTTTGCATCTATGATTTTGCAGTCACAGCAAAGTTGTTTGGATTGTAATAGAAGGGCTATAGGTGTATTGCATTTTAAAATGGCTCTTGGCCTTTTAAAGGAATAGTCTTATTTAATGGTGATGGAATTCAATCAAGACAGACATCAAAACTATTTTAGTAGGACTAATATAGTACATAACTACATCATGGGGGAGAACAGCCTCAGCATCCCTTTTGAATGAAAGCATTCTGAGGCTTGTGGCATTTCACAAATTAAACACATAAAAATAATGTCGGATGCTCAAAAAACAACCACCTTGTTTAAAAATTCTCAGCACTGAGAGCTTTGAGTTTCACAATTAGTGGCAGCGTAACCTGGACTTTGTTTCTACTTGGACCAGATTCCAGAACTGTGCCTGAGAACACAGGGACAGTTTTAAATCACTCTTAGATGTTGAGCATCTAGGAAACTTTTTAAAATGCCCAATACCCTGCCAAATTGTGCAAAATATCTCCCAGGAAGAAAGTAGAAAGACACAGCTTTCAATTATCATTGGCTCCAGAACATGTTAGGTTCTTTCCTAAGGTATAGGTTTTATGCATTCTGAGTTTGCCACAGGGCATACCAACCACCCTCCTTTCAGAACATGCATGCTTTTCCAATGTTCTGAAGGTCCACCTCAGATCAGCCTTTGTGAGGTTTCACTTGTGAGGAAATAATGTATTGGCTATGGTAGATGTTGAATGGTGTCATGGAACAAGTTTGAAGTTTTCTATATAGAGTTGCTATAAATTGTGTTTCACGGAATGAGAATGGGGTTTATATAGGCGATCGGGGCTTTGGATCTGTTCTCCTAATGGACAAGCAAGCTACTTAACCGCTGTGGGCTTCTCAACAACCTTCTAAATAGGATTTTTGTGAGACTTAAATGAAATAGTATAACAAAATCATTTACAACAGTGTGAGGAGTGATGGAGAGAAGTCATGGTCTGGAGTCAGACTGCAAGCATTCAGATATTGCCATGTAACAGCTGCCCCATTTAAGGGGAGATATGCAAACTTTTTAGATGTCAGTTTCTACATCCATAAAATGGAGGTGAAAATAATACATAGTCCATAGGATGGTTTAAACAACTATCCCATTTAAAGTGTGTGAAGCACACTTAATCATGATACCTAGCACTTAATACATACTCAAAATTTCATATTCCTGCAACATTTTTTTGTGTGTGGATGTATATGATCTTGTCTTGTTTGCTTGCTTGTTTACTTCTTATGGGTAGGGGCTCATAAAATAGTGGCAAACAGTGTAAGGTAATGAGGGAAACCCAGGACTCAGCTGGGGGGAAAGAACAGTGTCCTGTGACTCTCTTTTCCTAGGTAAGTGCTTTGCCCCTAACATTATCATTATTGCCATAATGAACTTCATAAGAAGTTACAATATATGGTTTCACATTGCATTCGTGTGGAGATACTCAACCGAATATTTCGTCAAAGATTTTCCAGGACCTCCATTGAGCTAGTGTTCAGAGTAGCAGTTTCAGGAGATGAAGGGGTCTTGGAGTGGATGTTTTCATCTAGAAAATCAATTAATCAGTGGCAATTCTGGCTCCACCTGAGTGAATGAGAATTTGCGTATGGCTCCCTTTCCAAGAAATTATCTCTTTTGGGTGTGCAGAGCACTTCCTGTGAGTCCTCACGACTGCCATTCTATTTGACTAAGATGCCAGTCACGTTCATCAAAGGGAGGTTGGCCACCTGTGAAGATGGGCTGACTGCCCTTTGGGGCAAAGAAATCTGGAGTCCTGGATTTTGTCAGTTCTAAAAGTGAACATTTTCCAGATTACTGCTTTAATGGTCCCAGGTTCATCACTGTTGCTTCTATTTAAAAATAATGATTGGCTTTAGATTTGTCATGCAGACGTACCTTAAATCTCAGATTTCTATGGAAATAAATAACATATCGGCTAACAATACAATTAGTTGGATAAGCAATTTAATACCTCTCTCAGTTACCTGGTCTCCCTAATCTTGCCACTGATGTTGGTCTAGTATGGTGTGCTTCTCTTCTAGTCATGTAAAAGTAGGCGCTTTTCTTCTCTTGCTGACTTGTCCAGGTATTTTGGCATTAGACCGATATTTAGTGTAACTAACTGATTGTAAAAGAAATCAAACAACCTAAGCTGTATCCATCAGAATATCAGTGCTTGCCATGTGTCAGGAACCTTGTTAAATTCTTTGAAAGCATTTAGAAAACATAGCCCTTAGAGTCAGAGTGGTGATTTTAAATCCTCATTTGTAAATGTAGGTGACAACAATAATGATACTAAGCTCACAAGGTTGCTATATGAATATGAATAGATAATTTGCACATACAAAGCACTTAGAGTAAAGCTGGGCATTTAGAAAAGTGCTCAGTACATGTTAGATATTATTATTATTGTTATGCTGTACCATATTATAATAATCTATAATATCCCATTATATGACATACTACAAAATACTCTATTTAAATATATATATATATATGCACATATGCATGCATATACACACATATGTATTACACAATACTAGAATGCTAATGTACCCATTCCACAGGTAAAGCAGTTGAGATTTAATGTAGTTAAGAAACTTGCCAATGTCACAAAGGACGTAGAACTCAAACCCAAGCAATTAGCCAGCATGATACTCTATTACTTTTGACTATGCACATGTAGTCAATGAGGCAGATTCTTTCTCTAATAGATTTAACTTATACTTTGAAGAAACAAATAAATGAAGAGATGATATTTCTAGATTAATAAAGCCAAATAGTATTTATCAAAGAAGTGGGAAGCAGAAATTGGTAAATGTAGAGTTAACCCAAAGGCTCAAGTATCTGGTAGGTACATTAATACAAATGTGTAAAACAAAATAGGTATAAGAATGATGAGGCTTATCATCATAACTAGAGAGCACAGGCTTTAATGATATGTGAGTATACCGTCACCAATTTCTCACAAAGGGCCCAGCCTCCACATATTTATGTGAAAACACTCTGATTTTAAAAATGGGAATTATTTCAAAATAGTTTAAAGCACTGTGAAGTCTAAATAAAGCAGTTCCACAGATTGAATTTGGCCAATGGGCCACCAGTGTGCAATCTCCATAAAATATGCTGTGAAATCACAGACTCCTGAGTGATGAATTCTTCATAAACAGTTGTATTCCTAAAGAGCTGAATACTTTGAACAGCATCTGCCCATTAATAAGTTCCTCATGTGTGAGGCGCTGCATTTACTGAAAAAAAAATTCCATGTGGAGACACAGCCTCATTCAGGTAGTGAAAACATCACCGTCAAGCCCAGAAATGGAAAAGGAGCTGTAACTGCACTGGGCTATGATTGCCCACGGAGTCTGTTTTTTTCAAGTCTACACAGATATTTTAAGGTAGGGCCCTGGGCATTCACTTATACTTTGCCCCATCATACCCCCAAAATATTTCCACAAATCTTTGGTACTCTATTTTGTTTTAGTTTCTTGATTTGCTTGGGCTGGAGTGTTGCAATAACATCTTTCTAATTTAGTTGCAGTCCTGGAAAAAATGTTCATCCTTGCCTGGTCTTTTGTCTACTGTCTCTAGTTTTCATTTAGTATCCTACCTACTCCATTGATCCTACTGCTAGTAGCATTGATCCTACTGCTCAACTCAGTGCTGACAGGAGCAAACAGACTCAGCTGGACACACTTACAATATACTCAGTGCATTACCATTATTGCTATCACACGTCTTTGTTTTCTTCGTTGCACGTGTATAGTCTTGAGCTATTTGCTGAAATGTATACTTTCTATGCATAAGGCCTATTAAATAAATTGTGTCATATAAAACAAAGCACAGAACTTAGTTGAGAAAAGTGACTGTTCTTGATAAGTCCTCTCTTGGTCATTTATAATTATGACCATGGTTTTCTCAGTAGGAAGTTAAAAAACAGAGATTTCTGACTGAGCATAGAACATTAGGAAATTTCCCTTCTTTTAATGGTAATCAGTTCTGAAGTGTGATTAGTACCTGAACTCTGGTCTTTTTTACTACTCCAGTTTTCAGCCCCACATTAGGTCCTATTTTATACTTCTTCCCCTGAGGTCCAAAATCTTGCATGTTTTACAACCAAAGCCAGCAGATTCATAGTACTGTCCAAAGGAGGAAGTGAAATCATATTGTTTTAAGCTTGGAATAAAAATTAAGCAAACTGGACCACATAAAATAGAAGCTATAGAACTAGATCTTAACACTTCATGTCTTCTAATTAATCTAATGTAGTGGACTTAAAATGGTTCAAAAGACAGACTAGAAAATTTAAAGGATTTGCCGGTACATACAAAGATTCTTCCATTTCCTAAAGGGAAATGCAGTGATCATAAGGCAAGATGGAAAACGTTTTAATCATGGTATTAAAACATTAATTTTCTTACCAGGACAATCAGCAACATAGCTAGAATGATAATTTGAATCCGATTTATTTTCATATGTTGTCTTTTATACCAAATACCTTAAAATACTAGGGATACAATAATGAGATCACATTTATTCAGTACTTTGAAGTGAAATTTCTAACTCTTGTATGTCCCAGCAGATTGATCTGTGATTTCTCTAAAAAGACAACAAGATAAAGTTTATCCTGCCCTATTTTCATCCATTTCACTTTGCTTTTTGCTTTTCATTTCCAATCACACAGAATTTGTTACAAGGAAAACAAGGCAGTGCAGGAAAAGGAAGTTGGCAATGCCAGGGGGAGAGTGATTGCAGATCTTTCAGTTAAACTAGGAACTAAAAACCAAAGATTCAGGCTCAATACTTAATTCACTGAAGGCTGACAGTGGTATTGGGTAAAAACCAATGTCTGGATGGATCTCTGTGGAAAAGGAGTAAAGTTATTTTTTTCTAGTTTTTAAAGTACTGTCAGATCAAAGGGCTAATGTAAGTGTGTTTACCTCTTTTTAATGTCCAAGTTCAGAATACACGGCACTCTGGTATCCTTCCAAGTGTGATGAAGAATTTCTCGCAATACCCTAGCGAGGTCAGTCGAGTTACAGATAGCCCATTGTGGGGAATTTTGCATTACTCCAGAGCATTCTGATAAATGATAAATTTTGCAGTCCGTCAGTAGGATATGTGAAGGTCTCTTCTTTACCGTTTAGCTGGTAACTGATTGGCAATTTTCAATATCACCTGTCCCCACCACCGCCATCACTATTTAAGAATGAGTAAAATGATCTCAAACTATTTGGAGCTCAACAACCACATTAACTGCAGATATTACATGGAACATGTTAGGTATTTCTAATTTAAAAATAAAAACCATATTTTAAAGAATGTAATAAACTGTCTTTTATCAACACCTTTGTCTGGAGAATAAATATTAGACATGGATCATTTGAGCGTTTATGCCACTTATAAATATTGCTTTCACCTTGGATCAAACCCTGATGTTTTCCTTGAAGTCAAGTAGCTTGAAATTGCGCAGGTATTTTTGGTTATAGTCAGGGAAGGTAAAAATGGACAACTATTTTTATGCCTCAAAAAAACCATCCAAGATTTATAAGCATAGCAACTTTTTCCTCGAAACTTCGTCAAAGATTATCCTCAATTAAGTCAGGTAGTTAAATGTTTGCCATTTATTCCATGTACCTTTAAAAAACATTTTTGTGTAATATCGAACTCAACTATTATGTCTAGAATCCTTTCTCTTAATGAATGCTTCAGCACTAACTGTTGAAAAGCAATTTATTTTTATGAAACTCTAAGGATCAAATCTCAGAAGCCATTATTTATATGATGAACCTATGACTTTCCAAATTGCCTTGAAGTGCTGCACAGAAGTGCTCCTTTTGTCTTTTGTATTTGCTTTATTGCTACATGACGTGTTGCTATTTATTGTGAAAAACAAATTTCAAAGCAAAAAGGGAGGTGTTATTAAATATCTCTGTGCAACATCCGTGATTTCCTTTAACAACTAAACTACAACATCTTAGATGATGCTGTTCATAACATAATGACATTTAAATGATGGGGCGCCTGGGTGGCTCAGTTGGCTAAGCGTCCGACTTCGGCTCAGATCACGATCTCACAGCCCGTGAGTTTGAGCCCCGCTTCAGGCTCTGGGCTGATGGCTCAGAGCCTGGAGCCTGCTTCCGATTCTGTGTCTCCCTCTCTCTCTGCCCCTCCCCCGTTCATGCTCTGTCTCTCTCTGTCTCAAAAATAAATAAACGTTAAAAAAAAAATTTAAATGATTCGAAATACTTGTAAAACTTATTTTTCTGATATTATGAAATAGGCTTTACTTTAAAAAAATATATTAACAAAGATACAGGTTTTGAGATTGTTCTAAATAATATGAATTCATGATAGCCGCGCTTTCGGTTTCGTGGAGGAAGACTTTATTAATTATAAGGGAATGGGGATATAAGGAATTGAAAAATTATAGTAGGCAAAGAGGGAAAGAAGTGTAGAAAAGAACAAAGAAGGCTTAATACATCAGATTGGTGCTTACAACATCCAGCCTTCTGGCCGGGAAGCCCCACAGTTGAACAGCCGGTTGGAGTCCCCATTGAGGGTCCTGGGCTGAGAGTCCTTCCCTCAGGTGAGACTTCGAAGTAGCTATTCCCACCAGAGCAATATATATACTACCTGTGCGTGCTTTATGGCTAGTCATTAAGTTTGCCTAAGCGCTGCAGAAAGTGAGCTTTACTTTTTTTGTTTTTTGGTATTGGTTTTTTGTTTCTCTTCGTATATCACAATCTTAGGAGCTTGGCCCTCTGCATATTCTTCTTTCCTCCTTGATGCATTCCAAGGGAATCAGCCTGGTCTGGCCCAAGGAGGAAGGTGAGGCACATACAGAGAAAGACAGATACCATATGGTTTCACTCTTATGTGGATCCTGAGAAACTTAACAGGAACCCATGGGGGAGGGGAAGGAAAAAAAAAAAAAAAAGAGGTTAGAGTGGGAGAGAGCCAAAGCATAAGAGACTGTTGAGAACTGAGAACAAACTGAGGGTTGATGGGGGGTGGGAGGGAGGAGAGGGTGGTGATGGGTATTGAGTTGGGCACGTTTTGGGATGAGCACTGGGTGTTGTATGGAAACCAATTTGACAATAAATTTCATATATAAATTAAAAAAAAAAAAAAAGACCTCTTGGCATCAGGAACAGAAGGGCCACTTCTGATCCCAAGGCCAAATACAGAGGACAAGCCTACTAAGCCCGCATGATTGCCTACATGTGGCTCTGGGCAGATATGTGTGACAGGTCACATAAACAACTTCTATACAGAACAGAGATACACCTAAAGCCTTGAACTTTTTTCTTTTAAGCATGTCTAAGGGAACTCTCTTGAATTAATGTCTGTGTTTATTTGATACAAACATAGTGAAACATTTTTAACTTCATTATTAATTTATTTGGTAGGAGTGGGCTGTTTACCCTGAACAGTCTCAAACATAGTCCACATTTCACTCTCAGAAAGGTTTTAAATGTTGACATTTATCACAATTTACAGAGTAAAATACACAGGAAGCAAATTGCCCAGAATGCCCTTCTCATAATATATTGAGAATGCAATTGGCCTGCTTCTCATTTCTGGTAATTAACTGCCTTAGGTGAGCACAAGGTGGATTTACATTTGGTAGAAACATAATGACCAGATTGTCGAAACTGATAATATGGAAATTCTGCCTGACACATGGTTTTACAAGAAGAAAACACACCTGAGATAGGATCCATGCCGAGATAGCTGGAATAGAACCGTAGTGTGTAAATACAACTTCATATCATTATGAAAGTCAAATGAGAAGTTCAAAGGGCTATACAGTTTTTCAAGTTTGAAGTATAACTTAATCTTAGTCTATTCATGTTTATCATATGAACCTCCTTTTCGAATAAACCCATTGTATTTGTTTTCAAGCTTGACCTATTAATCCAACTGTTATAGAATGCTAGATTTTATCTGTTACATAGGTACATATGGTACATATATGTGTGTGCATGTGTATGCATGTGTGTATATAAATGTGTATATATGTATTATATATGTAATGTGTGTTTGTATGTCTGTGTATGGTCAACAGCATGTCAATTTGGAGATTAAAAGCCAAGCTTTTAATCTAGGTTAAATGTTACCAATACATGATACAAGGTGAGTATTGAGATTGTATTTACCTGTTGAAAAAATACTTTGATCTAGTAGCTCCTAAAATTAGAAGCCTCTTTAAATAGCACTCATTTTATGTTAAGGATGAGGAGATCAAGTCCAAGTGATTATCCAAAGTTAAGCAGTCTGTTTCTGAACTCAGCTCCAGCCCAAGTCTCCTCTCTCCTTCTTAGTCCCTCGCATGACCCCCACCACATATGGGAGAAGATTCTGCAATCTAACCAGTCACATTTAAAAATCAGGCAATATTGTTATATGACTTCCCTCAAAGGTCAGTTCAGCTAAAACTATCCATCTGGTTGTAGCACACACACAAGAAGATGTTCTATATGCTCCTTAGGAACAGGAGTGAAATTTAAATAGTTATGTTAAAGCTCCATAATAATGTAATTATAGTAATAAAATCTGATAAATAAGAAAAAGAATACTTGCTTCCCCAGACTTACCACCTAGGGGTGATAATTCATTTGTGTCCAGAATAATTAATGTGTTGCATTAATTTTTTCACAAATGAGCATATATCCAAGGTTGTGCATCAAAAACATTATATAAATATATACAATACCAATATCTATTTAGAAAATAACATAAAATAATTATTTTCATTTCATGGAATTTTTTTTCTTTGACATATCAAACAGTATAAGCTGTTAATTACCTTTTTCTCTTTTCTTCCAGAAACTTACACTTTGTTTTTTTGTTTTTTTTTTTTTTTTCGCTATGGTACATCATTTAGATACTCTTCCTTTACATTTTTATAAATGATCCTTTAATTTTCACAAAAGCATTGTTTTCTTCTGTTGTATTAGCTGTTTGTTTTCTCACTGCCTGTGTGTATTTCCCTAGCCTTGCTTGCAATTGTTTTTCTTTCTGATTATCTTGAATATAGATGTTAGAGAAAGTGCTGGTAACTAGGCATTTATTTCCAACTGCAAAACTCAGCATAGAAGTTCTTAAATCCCTATCAGGGAGATATTCAGAAAAATCATGCTCATATTGTTTTATAATGGTCCAGATATTTTAAATGTGTGAATCACCAACAGTGCAAGAGGGTTCCCCTTTCTCCACATCCTCGCCAACACCTGTTGTTTCTTGTGTTGTTGATTTTAGCCATTATGACAGGTGTGAGGTGATAGCTCATTGTAGTTTTGATTTTTATTTCCCTGATGATCAGTGATATTGAGCATCTTTTGAGATGTGTCTATTGGTCATCTGTATGTCTTCTTCGGAAAAAATGTCTATTCATGTCTTCTGTCCGATATTAAATTGGATTATTTGTCTTTTGGGTGGTGAGTTTTATAAGTTCTTTGTATATTTTGGATCCTAACCCTGTATCAGAGACGTCATTTGCAAATATCCTCTCCTATTCCAGAGGTTGTCTTTTAGTTTTGTTGATTGTTCTCTTTGCTGGGCAGAAGCTTTTTAATTTGATAAAGCCCAATACTTTATTTTTGCTTTTGTTTCCCTTGCCTCAGGAGACCTATCTAGAAAGAAGTTGCTATGGCTGAGGTCAAAGAGTTTACTGCTTATCTTCTCCTCTAGGATTTTGATGGTTTCCTACCTCACATTTAGGTCTTACATCCATTTTGAATTTATTTTTGCATTTAATGTAAGTGGTCCAGTTTCATTCTTTTGCATGTTGCTGTCCAGTTTTTCCAACACCATTTGTTGAAGAGACTGTCTTTTTCCCATTGGATATTCTTTCCTACTTTCTCAAAGATTAATTGTGTGTATAGTTGTGGGTTCATTTCTGTTGTTGTTTTTTTTTTTTTAACTCGGCTCCATTGATCTGTGTGTCTCTTTTTCTGCCAGTACCATAGTGTTTTGATCACTACAGCTTTGTAATATAACTTGAAGTTCTCACCTGTGATGCTTCCAGCTTTTCTTTTCTTTTTCCAGGTTAAGTTGGCTATTTGGGGTCTTTTGTGGTCCCGACAAATCTTATGATTATTTGTTCTGGCCCTATGAAAAATTCTGTTGGTATTTTGATAGGGGTTGCATTAAAAGTGTAGATTTGGGGCACCTGAATGTCTCAGTCAGTTGAGCATCCAGCTTCGGCTTGGGTCATGATCTCATGGTTTGTGGTTTGAACCCCACGCCTGGCTCTGTGCTGACAGCTCAGAGCCTGGAGCCTGCTTGGGATTTTGTGTCTTCCTCTCTCTCTCTCTGACCCACCCCACTCATGCTCTGTCTCTCAAGAATTAATAAACATCAAAAAAAAAAAAAACATTTAAAAGTGTAGATTGCTTTTGGGTAGTGAGTAATATAGACATTTTAACAATATTGCTTCTTCTAATCTGTGAGCATTTTCCTCAAAAAGGTAAAAATTGAACGACCCTTTAATCCAACAATACTAGGTGTTTACCCAGAGAATATAAAAATACTAATTCAGAGAGATACATGCACCCTGATGCTTATAGCAGCATTATCTTCATGATTTCACTCATATGTGGAATTTAAGAAATAAAAGGGGAAGCAAACCAAGAAACAGACTCTTCACTATAGAGAACAAACTGATGGTTATCAGGGGGGAAGTGGGTGAGGGGATGGGTAAAATAGGTAATGGGGATTAAGGAGTGAACTTGCTGTGATGAGTACCAGATGATGTTTGGAAATGGGGATTTCATATATTGTACACCTGAAACTAATTTCCACTGTATGTTAATTAACTGGACTTTAAATTTAAAAAAAAACTTACAAAAACTGTATGAATCATATGAGCATTTAATAATTAATTTTTTTAAAACTGCTTATTTCCTTTAGTGACCTTTCAGGATGTCTAGAGAGGCAAAACAAAACTCTTCAGAAACTTTATATACATTGATAATGTTTTAAAGGTCCTTGGTGTAGGAATTTAAGAAAACTCAGTATACTGTTGTTAGGGTTTGTGCTGGTGGTGGAGCTGCTTAAGACAAATTACTACTGAGACTTTCCTTACTGGACATTTCAGACAATGTAATAGAGTTGCTTGCTACCATAGCCATGTTGCTTCTAGTTCAATCACCTATTCAGCCATTCTGGGGTGAGCAGTGAGTAGTGAGTGTACTGAAGCAGTCTGCTGGGGTCCAACCAGGTATGTCGTCAAAAAAAGATGGTGACTCTTGTAGAAATTCTCTGAATGAGGAGGACAGACAACACTTGGATAACAAAGAGGAAGGCTAAAGATACTTCAAGGGGGAGGAAGTCTGTGAATGAAGATATGGAGCTAACAAAGTGTTGTATGGGGCAGGGGGAAGAAGCATTTAAAAGAAATATCCAACTGAAAGCAAGGTTAATGTGTAACCATTTTGGAAACTTGACTCTACCTGTGATTTCTTGTATTAGACTGTGAGAATGAGGCAGTTACTCTTGTTACGTCCCCATATCCATAACTTGCAGTATTGTGGTCACCATTGATGCTTAGGGCATGGGAGTAGTATAAACTAATTATTAAAGGCAGAATTCTTTAGAGAGTAAATCATTTTTGTAATATCAGGTGCTTAAATATCAAATAGGAAAGAAAAAAAGGAAAAGATTTCTCAAATTGAAGATTTTAAAACAATGCTTTGGCTTAAAAAAGCTCTTGTTTGACTGGGTCAGTCCTTTCTCTTTGTATTACATACAGTTCTCAGACTGAGAGAGAGCTGAAAGCAATTTTACATTTATTGAAAACTGTCATTTCACAGTGTTTCACAGATGAGTGTATGCATTCTGCAGAGCCCGTATTAGAACCATTTCCCAAATTCAGTAGACATAGATCTGTGCTACGTACCTATTAGGAAACTATGATATAGAATGCTCAGGACTGCACTCAGAAACAAGCAGCACAGAATGCACCTGATGGAGGAAATAAATGATGCAGAGATAAGGCCTTCCTATCACATCTGATTTTCTAATCTTAGCTTAGAATGTTTAATGTTTCTATTCAGGTAAATGAGGATGAACACCACAGTGAGCTGGATGAGGCTCTGTTTAAAGAGAGAGAGAGAGAGAGAGAGAGAGAGAGAGAGAGAGAGAGAGAGAAAGAAAGAACAGGGGGCACCTGGGTGGCTCAGTAGGTGAAATGTCTGACTCTGGATTTTGGCTCAGGTCGTCATGATCTTATGTTTATGAGATGGAGCCCCATGTCAGTCTCTGCACTAACAACACAGAGCCTGCCTGGGATTCTCTCTCTCTCTCTGCCTCTCCCTTGCTCTCTTTCTTCTTTCTCAAAATAAATAAATAAACTTAAAAAAGGAACAACTCAATCATATCTTTGGGGGTCACGAATCAGTTTCTCCAACCTTCTTTCACTATACCTAACTGAGAAAAAAGTCAGCCAGGTATCTGAGAATGGATTGATGCAGAACCAGGGTGAGCACTGTCATTAAGACCTGTAGGGAATGAAGGGAGACCATGGTTTTGAGAAGTACGCAAACTGCCTCAAAAAATTTGCAAGAAGCTCAAAAGGGCAAAGGAAACCTTAGGTGAAAGAACAATATTTAACTCAATGACCGTAAAGTCTTTTATTATGAGGGCAAAGTCTCTAATACTTATTAAGAGTTAAACCCCTTTGACTTCTATAATCCAAGATTCTACCTGGAGGTTGTTCATTTCAGTAGAGTGAATAACTGAAGAAGTACTAAATAGGGAAACAGTGCCCACAATGAAAATTATAAAATAAATAACCTAGAGTGGAACACTGTACTTCAAGTTCCACTGTGACATCAATAGAAACTGAGTAGTGTGGAAGAAGAACAGAGGTGCCAGCAACATACACAAAGTTGTGGAGTTCTGAGGCAATTGTCACTTCATTGATGCCATTAAAGTTAGTGAGAATCAAGTTTTGGAAGTTAGAAAAGAAAACCTTAAAGAACTTTGGCAGAAGTAAGAAGTAGACAGGGCTTGGAATAATATAAAGAATTTGAAAAGTATGCTGTAAACAAGGAACTTCCACAGTAAAGGCTGTGACTACCAAGTCTCTTCATTAGATGACATCTGTTAGGTATCATGCTAGATCGGGAAGGAAATTAAAAAGTCACAAACAATTCTCGGCAGTTATAATTCTAAGAGAAGTAAAGAAGATATTGAAGATTTATACAAGTAATTTAAAGCACAATTCTTTAGTAGATGAGGTCTGCAAAGTGAATAAGGGTTTCCTCTATGTTATAATAAGATAGAAGGTGGAAATGAGGTCTAAGTTGAAGAGCATCTTAGAAGTAGATGTGAGGACAGAAGGACATGATAATGCTGGAAAGGGAAGAGGCAGACAGCTGTTGCATTTTTTACTTGGATCTGGAGACAGGAAGGAGAGGACAGCTGTAGTTGGGCAGTTATTAACAACAGAAATGAGTTCCTTACTTGGAGGCACAAAATTGCCAAAGAAACTAATATAACTTAATCCTTTAGGAATTTTTTTCTGCCTTAATAATATACATATAAATGTTTTAAGTGAGATAATATTGGTAAAACATCTGGCAAGTAATATGGGCAAATTCAAATGGTGACCACAATACGGCAAGTTATGGATATGGGGACGTAACAAGAATAACTGCCTCATTCTCACAGTCTAATACAAGAAATCACAGGTAGAGTCAAGTTTCCAAAATGGTTACACATTAACCTTGCTTTCAGTTGGATATTTCTTTTAAATGCTTCTTCCCCCTGCCCCATACAACACTTTGTTAGCTCCATATCTTCATTCACAGACTTCCTCCCCCTTGAAGTATCTTTAGCCTTCCTCTTTGTTATCCAAGTGTTGTCTGTCCTCCTCATTCAGAGAATTTCTACAAGAGTCACCATCTTTTTTTGACGACATACCTGGTTGGACCCCAGTAGACAACTTCAGTGCAGTCACTACTCACTGCTCACCCCAGAATGGCTGAATAGGTGATTGAATTAGAAGCAACATGGCTATGGTAGCAAGCAACTCTATTACATTGTCTGAAATGTCCAGTAAGGAAAGTTTCAGTAGTAATTTGTCTTAAGCAGCTCCACCACCAGCACAAACACCAACAAGAGTGTATATGGCCCATGTGACTAAAGCTGATGAAGGGCCAGAATGAGAATTCCCAGTCCTTGAGTTTTCAGCCTTGACTAGAACACAAGTAAAGGATGAGGCTTTGGAGATAAAGACACTATAGGGCCAGTTTTAAACAGTGAAGAAAGGGAAAGGGGACTGGCTCCTTTCCACTAATTCTGCACACAGCCTTTCATAAAGCTATTCTGAGAGTCCCCAGTGCTGTTGTCTCAAAGACAGAACTTAGAAAATACATATGGGGTCAAACGATTGATAATAAGGAGATTGTTAATTGGATATCAAATCTTGGCAGAGATCCAGGAAGCCAATCTGCAATGTATTTATAGAGACTGATCACTTAATTTAATAAATATCTGATTTATAAATTGGCTTTTAATTTGCTCTGTAACTTGAGTCCATTCTTTATTCAAATATGAGGTAGCCATAGTATAAGTGAAAAGACATGTCTAATAAGAGGCAAATGAGGTCCGATACAGTCCAAACTCCAATTTTGCTATGACATATGAGCTTAAATAACGAGATTGTTCAACTAAAAGAAAAAAAATGGAGTATTAATTCATAATTCCTAGGTCTTTTGTGAGTGTCAAATGATTAAGACAGTGAAAGTGCTTTATAATCATAATGTATGTTATAAATATTTATAACTACTACTCTCCAAAATACACTGGTTTATAAACTAGCTATTTTTCTGGTTATATTTAAATAGGTAGTTCTCATTTCTATTGCTCTGTAATCACCCATTCCATCTCTCTTACTTAGAATGCCACCTTGTGTTCCACTGTATAATCCAAAAAACATTCTTGGCACTGATGATATGGTGTTAAGTAAGAAAGACAACGTTGCAATTCTCATAGATTTATATTACAGACCTCTTATTATCTTTGTCACATGAAGGACTATGTTTAAATTTGCAATGAAATACCAGGTAACTATTTTCATCCGCAACTAAGTCCATATTTGCATTGATGTCATTAATATGAAGGAGAATTTAGGAAGTTCCATATTATGTTTATTTAGTTATTTATTCATGTGTGCATACATCCACTCCATCAATCACTTCTTTTACTATTAATAGGCTCTACTATTAACATCTATCTGAAATCCCTGCCCTGTTTCAAGGACTACTTTAGTTATCATCTCTCCAGGCCTCACTGCTTGTTGTTTCCTTAGAATTCCCATGAAAGGTGGTGTTGTTTCTCATGAATTAATCTTGACTTTTATAATGTGTCCAGAAAGATGAAATAAAATGGATGGGCTTAAGTGGAATAGAGAATCTGATTTGAAATCCTATGAGCTATATGAGCATAGTGAATGAATCTCTCCAGTCTCTGTTTTCTTATCTATAGTTAATGGAATATTAATAGACCATATTGGTGTTTTTCCCCAGTTTTAATAAAAATAGCTCATATGAAAGAATATAGCATGCTGTTTAGATCATAGCAGATATATAAAATTTTAGTTCCTCCTAATCAATCTTCTATGTCTCTCTGTTAGTCTTTCAAAATAATAAGAGCGAGGTGCTAAAAAAACTTATACTGGCGTAATTTGAAAAGAAGTTGATGACTATTTTATGTACTATAGTAGTGATTTCAAACATTGCCATGTACAAGTATAAGCAGTAATCATTGCTAAAAGGAAGACTACTGAGGCTCCGGGTCCAGGTGGAGTGCTTTGAGGTAGGGCTCAGGATTATGAATTTTAAGCAGGTGACTGCATATGATTTTGCTGTTGGTCATCAGCATATCATATTTTGAGACATACAGTTATAGAGTCATTTCCGAGTTTGTCACTTTGTCACTGCGCAAAGTATAAAACAACAGCTAACTGCATATCTCCCACAATACCATCACATATTGTCACCCTGTAGCAAAACCTGAGTCTCAGAGACAAGCTTAATAGATTTCTCACATACACACAGAAATCATCCTCATCTGCCATATTAAACCTAATAATGTTTTCATTTCACAGCCATATTCTCATTGAGTAGCAGAGGTATCAAGGAATAATTGATTTGATAATGGATGATTCTGTGGTCTATCAATTGAATCCTCCAAGGATATGGCACGTTTCAAAATGAATCAAATGCAGAGAATAATCACTTTATTTTTATTTGGTGGTCCCGATTAAGTATTTTAATTCTAAAAGTAAATGAATATTCTCCTCTCAGAAATTGAAACAAAAGAAAAATCTAAGGAGGATACATGACTTTATTATCCATTGCATCTTTTACCTAGAGTGGCATTTTTTTTGTATGACTTTCCCTACTTCTGGGAAATAGTGAGGGAGCCATTTGTATCCTTCCCAAGAAAAATATATTGATAACCCAGTGTTACAGACATCACCTCTGTAGTAATGAGCAAAACAGAAGATCCTGGTTTCCTAAAGCTTGCAATTTAGAGGTACAGACCTGCAACCAATAATCATAAGCACCTGGGAATACTTCATGGGACTTCCATTGTTTTCTGTCATCCAGTAACAAGGGAATACAAGCAATTTGATTCCTTATGGAATGCAGAGTTATAAGCCAAGATTTAATTTCTCTCCATTAATGCAAATATATATTTCACCACTGCCTCTGTGTCAGGTGCTGAGTGATGAAGATATGCAAAATCTGACCCCTATCCGTAAGGAATTCACTGTCTGGTAGTGAAAACCAACAATTAGAGCACAGCATTATCAATGTTATGATAGAGGCCCTACATAAAACAAATGTATGTCTTGTTTTTAAAACCCATAAGTATTCTGCTGTGCTTGAGTAGAAAACATAGCACAGACTATTCTTTGGTGAATACTGCACAAACAAAGACATTTGACCTCCTGTCTGTGACAGGAATATCAATAGCAGAATATGTTTCCTGTTTGGAGCCAATATGATTTTTTGGTGCCAGGCTGCTGCAGGTCAGGCTGGTGCCGTCCCTTGTCATCTTGTTGGCAGTCTCCACGTGGCCTTATCATACAGTATTCCTTGCTGGTGTTGGAAGGACCCTCTCTTACACCTTAGAGTCACCGTTGCATGCACCAAGCTTATGTGGTCTGGCATGCCTAATGACTTTTTATTTATTTATTTATTTATTTTAGTGACAAGAACTTTCATGTTTTCTTGAGTCCAAATCCCCGGGGATTCAGAGAGCACTCATGGGTAGAAAACAATCTAAGAGACTCAAAAACTACCTTCTGTCTTCAGTGAATGGAACAGAGCTGAGAGTCCAAATCCATGTACCTATTTTCCGTAGATTTACTTTTTTTACAGGGGATATTTTGCTCCCTCTCTCAAAAAGGTGATTTTCAGACTGCATCAGATATCTAGACATGCCCAGATATATTTGAATAGTCAGGGGAGTAAGTTGAGGTTTAGTCTTGGGTTTCTCCCCAGTGCCCATCAACATGCAAATAAACTCATTCATTTTCCAGCAAACTAGTCAGATTATCAAGTCCACACCTTCATGATATGGGTTTTTAAGCACTTCTGATGCCTTCCTTCCCACCAAAGGAAAGAGGCCCATTTCAAATATGACCCGTTTCCCCTAAGGGTATTTTCAACCAGATGATCTGTGTGCTTTGAGAAACAAACAAACAAATGAAACCATAAAGGAATTCATATGGCATGGAGGAAACATATCTTAACAAGCAATGCAGCTTCAAAACATGCCAACATGGGGCACTTAGTCTATCATTGTCAAGATGGTCACCAAAGAGAAATTTCTTTACATTTTCCCCATACAATGTTGTTTTAATCTTTTCTTGACAGATTTCTTGACTTGCCTTATCAGTATGCGGAGGTTGAGGCTTGAAGAATCCGAATTAAACATAAACAGGTGTGGGGCACCTGGACGGCTCAGCTGGTTGAGTGTCCAACTCTTGACTTTGGCTCAGGTCATAATCCCAAGATCATGGGATTGAGCTTCACGTTGGGCTCTGTGCTAAGTGTGGAACCTGCTTAAGATTCTCTCTCTCTCCTTCTGCCCCTTTCCTTGGCTTGTGCTCACTTGTCCTCTCTCTAAAAAAAAAAATAAAAATAAACAGTGCTTTTGTTTTATAGTCTAATTTTTATCTGAGAATAAATGAATTTCACTTCAGAATGCCATCTTACACAGATCCATCATACTGCCTCACATTTTATCCACCATATACTTTTGTTATATCACCCTTACTTCCAGATTATGTTTTGTTGACCTGTTTTCTTCCATGGTGGTACATGCAGTGATAGTGATCAGAAAAGACATTTCGGAGTTGTCCATTCAAGAATATACCAGTTAAACCCTAGAGAAAACTGAATGACACAATGTAGTTTCTAGTTTAGAGTGTTTCCTCTGGGCCAGCAACATCAGCATCACTTGTTACGTTTGCAAATTCTCAACCCTTAACCCATACTTACTACTCTGGGGGTAAGGCCCAGGAATCTGATTTAACAAGTCCCCCAGGTGATTCTCACGCACACTAATGTTTGAGAACAACTGAAAACAATACAATGGAAGTTTTCTTCTCTCAGTTCCTTTCCTGCCCTTTATATCATCCCCAGTGCCTCCTTTATTCAGTATCTATCATGATTGTTCTTTAGGCTGACACCTTAGTTTACAATCTTTATCATTATGCCTCATTAACATCTTATTATAATGACAGTCATCCTTCATCCACGGTTTTGCCTTCTGAGGTTTCGGTTACCTGTTGTCAGCTGGGGTCCAGTAGCAGACGATCCTCTTTCCGACTTATCGTCAGAAGGTCCGTAGCAGCCTAACGCTAGGTAACATACCTATGTGATTCACCTCACTTCATCTCATCACAAAGGCATTTGTCATCTCAAATCATCACAAGAAGAGGAAGGGCAAGTACAGTACAGAGAGGTATTTTGACAGAGAAGGACCACATTCACATAAGCTTTATGGTAGTATGTTGTTATAATTGTTCTATTTTATTATTAGTCATTGTTTTAATCTCTTACTAATTTATGAATTCAACTTTATCATAGGTATGTATGTATAGGAAAAAACAGTATACATAGGATTCAGTACTATCCATAGTTCTAGGCATTCACTGGGGGTCTTGGAATGTATTCCCTGTGGTTAAAGGAGGGACTATTGTAATGTCTGTAAGGGGTTTTATTTCTCCAGAGACAGAGGATTAATCTGTGCAGTCAGATTCTATGGGGGTCCTGTTTCTATCCACTTATTTCGTGTGAAACCTCTCCACCCTGATCATTTCTTCCTGTGTTTGGTATAGTTCTTAGATAAAAAAATAATAACTATATGGCTTTTTTTTTTTTTGCAATTCTTTGCTTCTGCCTTACACTTAATGAGACAGAAATACATACCTACCTTTATAGGAAAATATATGATTAAGAAAAGAAACACAACACCAAACTCCCCCAAATTCTAAGAATAGGTAACAAAACTCATTAAGTTTTTTTACCAAGTTGTTTATTACCATTTTTTGTATTGATTTTTTTATAGATTATAATATTTGTTCATTCCCATCATTACTTCTACTATAACTGCCTCTACCTTAGAGACATATTTTAACTTACACTAACATTTTCCCTCAGTATTAATGATTTTTCTCCAAGAGACTGACAACACAGCTGTCAGTCCATCTACAGCAAATGAGACAATATCTTTTGACCTTTTTAAATATACGATTCATGCCATTGAGCTATTTATGAATTAAAGGGCGTAATTTAACATCATACCATTGTTCATGGTTTTAATATAATGTTTCTGCACCAGTACATATTCTTGATTTCATGCCACCTTTTCTCTGACTCACTATTAAATCACTGAAGTCCATAGGATAAAAAATAACAATAGAACACATTGTCAAATTGCCTGTGGTATCAGAACTGTGGTTTTCCTTTCAGCTGCGTCCTTCGTGAAAAGCTCTTCCCTTTGTGACTCTTGCTTTGATACCTCAGTGAATGTAATCCTCCAGAGCCACCCCTCATTTGCTGTTGTATCACCTCTTCTGCCTCCCCAGGTGGTGTGAGTGATGCCTCATTTTCCACCACAGATGGAGAGCAACTACAGTGTAGTTAAGAGGGTGGGTTCTAGAGTAGTGCCACATGAATGAAAAGTGCAATAGCTGTAATGCAGCATTTGTGTGCCCTTAGGCAAATTGCTTAACCTCATTCAGTGTCCTTGCCTGCAGAATGAGGATAATAATAGCAACTACCTTCCAGAGCTGTGGTGGGCATTAAATGAGTTAATGGATGCAACTCATCTGCCGCATGGTGAGCATTCCATAACTGCTAGCCGTGATTAACTCTTACGTGGTAAATAAGTATCTCATTACGCTGGCATCATGTATGTTTAGTTTGGTGCCTCAGACCAAACAGGGAAGTTGTGGAAGTCATATTCTAATATTTAATTATATATGTTTAGTAATTGGGCATCATGAATGGTGACTATCTGACACTGCATGACTCATTTACCATTCCAGAAAATCCCTGGGCTCATTCGAGCTGGACACTTTCTGCTCTGGGGAGGCATCCCATCTTGCAGTGTTGTACTTCGAGAAAGCCTAGATTCCTTTATCCCATACCAGAAATGCTCTCTTGGGCATATTTGGCTTGGGTCAAGGCTCATAATCCTACTATTAATTCTCTTCAAATATCTGTCTTTTTCCTAGTTTAGGATACAGTTCATTGCATGACAAATGAGCAAGTGCCATCTTGGGAAAGCAAAATTGTGAAAAGGCAATTAAACTTTCAAGTCCAGGTTTATCAGAAAATTACCCACACCCACCAAATAGTTCCAAATAATTGTGCATTTGTTTGAGGTTTCTATGAGATATCAGAGATTATTTAATTTGAATAATTATTTATAGAATATTACCATTTTATAACTATACTATCATATTTTGCAAGTGATATTTAACAGTGACCATACCTTCTGGGTCTGAACACTAAGACATCAAATCACAAGAGCCTATATTCCATTGGCTCAAGTTGAAATATAATATACATCTCACAAAAATCATATCAGCATTAACATGTTTTACATTGGCTAAATCCGTTTTATTACAGTCGGTCAAATTACTTATTTTTTTCTGGGATCACAATCAATTAAGGAAAAGTTTAATGAGACATATGAAGTAAATGAATCTTGCCTCCTAAGAGATTTACTTCATTATAAATGATATACCATATAGAGGTGAAGAAAGGAGGTGAATAAGTTGCCCAGGGAAGACTACAAATGTGTATCTTTGTCCTAGACACCATTGAGAGCATCTATTTATAGCTTCTTTGATAATAAACTGTAATGAAATAAGTAATAAACTTTTAACAGCTGTTAAATTTAATAAATGAATTTTTAGCATAAGAAAGTGATTTGCAGTTAAATGCATGCAGGCAAATAACAGCCAACCAGAAAAATCTGGGGTTGGCTTTCATTAATTCCTTTAGGACTGAAATCAAACAATGAGCTGTCTTCTTAAATTCAGTGGTGCTTCATTGCTTAATGACACAGATCTTGTTTCAAACTTTTGCCAAGACAAAATGATAATTAACAGAGAGAATGAACTAGTTTTATATGTATTATTTGATCTCATGAATTCACCCATTCCACAAATATGCCAGGAGGACTAGTAGATACTAGTTTCTAGAGTGCGAATTAACAACTTTTAGACCTATAGAATTTACAGAGTGCTAACTCACCTGATTTCATTAAATTATCACAAAAACTGGGAGGTAAGGATAGTTTTAAAATAGTCGATTTTGTTGAAACACAATAGTACAACCATTTTAAGTATACAGTTTAGTGAGTTTTGACAAATTTATATACCCACGTAACCACCACTAAAATTAAGATATATATATTTCCAACACCTACAAAATTCCCTTGCATCCCTTCTCAGACAACCTTTCCTCATCCCTTACCCAAAAACCTACTGATTTGCTTTTTTTTTAAATGTTTAATTTAATTTTTTTTTGAGAGAGAGACAGAGTATGAACGGGGGAGGGACAGAGAGAGAGGGCGGCACAGAATCCGAAGCAGGCTCTAGGCGCTGGCTCTCAGCACGGAACCCACATGGGGCTAGAACTTGTGAACTGCGAGATCATGACCTGAGCCAAAATCGAATGCTTAACCTACCCAGACACCCCCTGAATTGCTTTCTGACACTGTATATTACTTTTGCCTTTTCTAAGCTGAATAATACATAAGTTTTTATGCCTGGCTTCAATGGTTCAACATGTTTTCTTAATTCTTTTGTGTTGCATATGTCAAAAACTGCTATCATACCTGTACTGCCAGTGGTTTGTTCATTTTATTCCTAAGTAGTATTCCAGTGTATGGATATACCACAAATTATCAATTCATCAATTAATTGGCATTAAGACTGTTGTCATTTGGGGCTATTAGGAATAAACATGCTGCAAACAATTATGCACAAGTCTTTTCAAGGGTATGTCCTTCAGTTTTTGTTTTGTTTTGTTTTGTTTTGTTTTGTTTTGAATGGATTATTTTGTTTTATTTTGAATCAGATTGCTGTGTAGCATGGTAATTATGTGCAGTACAAATTTATAAAAAATCGACAGCATTTTACAAAGTCACTGAACCATTGTGCAGTCCCATAATTACAAATGAATGAAATGTATGCAATTTTAAGTTGCTCTGTACTCTTACCAACACTTGGTATTGTTATTCTTTTTAACTTTATGTGAGGATCAATTTTTTAATTGCAATAAAGACATGAAGGAAATAACTTAATCTACAATAGCTAAGCAAGTCAAAGAATCCTTAATTCTATGTTTTCTGGTTCACATCCATTGATCTTTCCACTACATCATGCTGCTACTTATCTTATCCCTTTTGTCCTTGACTGGATTTGGAAGAGTACACATATATCAAAATGTATACAATGATTGCTTTTTTTCCACTTCAAAGTAAAATTTAATAGCATTTAACATTATTTCAGCTACTTTCAAACCCATGCTGAGATGTTTGTGCAAGTGAGACCATACTATTAAGCCTGAATAAGTACTACAATTTTCCAGGCAGGTTATTATGATATGATGTGCTTCTAAACATCTCTCGCTGTCATTGTTTTTGTTGAGCACTGTAAGACCCTGGTAATAAACAGTATTGAATAGATGTTTTACAAATATTTTATACATGCCACATTTTAAAAAGAAACTTTAGCATCCTTCTTGTATGCAGTTAATAGGCATTTTAAGCACAGGGGAATAAACTGCATCTCTGCCCCAACCCCTTATCTTCAGAAGCAGGTTCTGCTTCAAGAGCTTTGTGATATATGCTATGAGTAAAATGGCATGAAATCAGGGAAGAAAAGACTTGGCTTGGCATGGCGTCCTGACCCAATTCTGCCTCTGTCCATGCTATTTAACCTTCTCTTCTCTTTCTTGGAAAGTGTTCCGCCAGGCACTTTACATGTTTTCCTAGGTTGAGTTCCCTAGAACAGTTCCTCAGTTGGGAATTCCTTTGTATGATCCTTTAAGGGGGTGCTCTCAGAGGGACAGATAAACAAGTAGAAGACCAGATAGGGAGAGTAGAAGCAACCACACAAATCTGGAATGCAGATTGTACTTCAGAGTCCATCACACTTTGAGTCAAGAGAGCAGGACTGTTTTATCCTTCACCCTGCCAAAGAAGTCATTGACCACAGACATCTTGGGATAGAATCCATGGCCTAATCCCAGGGACTTTCCACAGAGATGGCTTCAGTTGTCCAAGGGCAATTCTTACAGGTGAATCTATTTTTTCAAAGTACTGGCAGTGGCCAAGATGAGCACACCAATAGAACTGATAAAGGGGATCCCAGGAGTTCCAATGGGGCATCAAAATCTGTATTACCTTATTCCATTTCCAACAGGAGAGAAGACTTAGAGCTAAAGCCTTAAGAGGCTAAACACGTTGCCTGGAGACCACATGGTCAGTCAATAGTAGCGATAGAATAACCATCATTTTACCTTTAACTCCAAGTGATCAACCAAGAGAATATACATGAACCTTCTAAGATCTGCAACAGATGACAGACTATACTGATGACCATTTAACAACATTTAACACTGGTGTTATTATCTGAGAAAAAGAAATGTTTTTCTGACCCAACTCAACTTGTCATTGCAAGGACCCCATTTCCACCCACTGAAGTTCTCCTGAATACTTTCTGTAAGCCCCACTTGGGCATTACAAGAGAACTCTTTATCAAATATTTTTGCTATCTGAGCCTACCGTCATCTTTCTACCCTGTCCCTTTGTGTAACACCCTTTGGAGGAGTTGCTTTCTCCTCTGGGTGTAACTTTTCCTATTGCTAGGACTCCCAAACCCCTCCTCCTCCTTTTTTTTTTAAACATAACAATCTTCTGCAACGAGGACTGAGGGTTGTGGCTGTGCTGTGCCCTGCTCTTCTATCCCACAGACAGTACTTTTGCAGTTAGAAATATGTAGAAGCAGATGTATGCCTTAGTGTGGTTCATGTCACAGGAACACTGACTTGCAATTACAGGGATTTGTTTTATAAAAGGATCTTGATTCTCATTTGCAGCTATCCTTTTGTTGAAGTTTATACGAGATGACTTCAAAAATGGACAGAGAAAAAAATTAACCAAATCAGGCATTAAGAATCATCTAAACCAGTGATTCTAATATATGCCTCCTCTTTGGAATCCTTACTTTGGTTTATTAAATAAGGACCACAGGGGCACCTAGGTGGCTCAGTTGGTTAAGCATCCAACTCTTGATTTTGGCTCAGGTTATGATCTCATGGTTTGTGAGTTCAAGCCCCACATCAGGCTCTGCTCTGACAATGTAGAGCCTGCTTGGTATTCTCTCTCTTTCTCCCCTTCTCCCTTTCTCTTGCCTTCTCTCTTTCTGTCTCCTGCGCATGTTCTCTCCATCTCTAAATGGATAAATAATTAAATACCACCAAAGATCGTATTCAGGAATTTTCATTTTCCAAGGTTAGTACTTCCAAGTGAGGTGAGAAGATCCATCTACCAAAAATCTCTTTCTTCTTATAGTCTTCTCCCTATGCCTCCTATTTCTTCAATTCCACAAGCAACCCACCTCACACTACATTTTTGAAATTTACACTTTCAGCTGCCCAACAAACTATAATAAAATATAGGACTGAGTCACAACAGAACACAATAGTTAACTCTGGAGTGGTATCAAATACATTCATATACTTGCCCTATCATTTACTGATGGTGTGTATTAGGCTAACTACATAACCTCTGAGAGTCCCATTTTCTCATCCTTCATATGGGATAAATCATAGCACCTACCTTGTGGGATGGCTGTGAAAACAGTGAAATAATTGATGGAAACTATAGAGAATACTCACTGGCACTTGGGAAGTGCTCTATAAATATTAGCCATGATTATTTCCATTAAAAATAAAAAGTTTTTCTAAATAATGAAGAGGGAAGGGAGAGTTTATGCAAAATTAATGGACACTGGCTGCCAGATCATGCATAAATGCACAATCCTCAAACATTGGAGCTTGATGTCTTATTTGCATGTTTGAGAGCCACCGGGGGCAGAAGAGTGATCGTCAAGAATTAGAATAGTCAATAACTTATATTCTGTATCTAGAAAAGAAATAACCTGGTGAGGAAACTCTTAAATAGGAAGGAAAGTTTGTAGAACTACAATAAAGGGTGCAAAATAAACTCTAAAAATGTGTGTTACATAATCACTAGTATATTTTTAGTGTAATTTTGACATGCCCAGGTGTGTACTAAACATAGGCTCAGAACTAGAAAATAGTTAAATTATAAAGTGATTACTCACACTGGAAGAGAACTCTTGGCTTTACAAAAGAATTCACCATAGGATTCCTCATATATCAACCTCTTCAAATTTTCTATGCTTTGTAAAAGGTCCAAGAAACTACAAATCTAAATTACCAAGAGATATTATCAATTAAACCTAATTAGAAATCAAGGTTAAGGTTTCATAAACTATAATACAGTGAAATAGGACAATGACAGTGAAGAAGCATTGGATTCAAGTTTTATTATGAAGAAGAGAAAGATAAATAAGATATATTCATGATGTATTTGGCTTAGGTTTCCCAGAAAGTGGAGTCAGAGACAAAAGATTGGATAGAATATGTTTGTTTGAGAAGTGAGTGATGGGCCAGTGAATCAGAGCAGGAGGGAAATCCAATAGAATAAGTAATATTGAGTTGCACACTATAGGGGGAACTGGTATTGATCTTCCAAGATCTTCAGAGAATACTTATGAAATGTAGTTTAGAAATGTCTATCTAAGGGAAGAAAAAGAAAGGCAATTATGTGTTAGTTCCCACTCCCAATGGTGAAGAGGGGTGCATCAGGTATTAATTCGAGTTGCACCTGCTTGTATGCTAAGTACGTTCCCATTTGTAGACAACTGATATGGCAACAGATAAACCTGGGACAGGAAGCTAAGAAGTAAACAGTGCAGCATCAAAATGTGGTGCTTTCGGATCTCATTTGCCTAAAAGACAGAGAATGGTCTTTGGTTGTATCTGTGACTAGAGTAAGATTTGGGGCAGAGAGGATTTGAAAAGATAAAAGTGTTGATTTCACAGCTCTTATACATCTAACAACTTGAGGAGGGGAGAAAATATACATAAATCATATCTGAACAAGAGACATCTTAATGATAGCTGCCAACAGACATTTGTGCTATTATGAAAATACAACATAGGGAGAAGTAATTTTGATTGAGATGATTTAGGGGAAAAAAATGTAGTGTTTGTTTTTGTTTTTGAGGGGGATAAACTCCATGTTGAACACAAAAGCTTAGGTAGGATTTCCATAAGATAAATGAGGAATTTATGAGTGATATGGGTGGGGAATGGATTAAATAGGTAATCGGTATTAAGGAGGGCACTTGTGAGGAGCCCTGGGTTATATATGTAAGTGATGAATTACTAAATTTTCCACCTGAAACTAATATTACACTGTATGTTAACTAATTGGAATTTAAATAAAAACTTGAAAAAATAAAAATAAAAAAATAAAATAAAATAAAATAAAATAAAATACTTAAATTCCAAACTTCAGGGACTTAGTGTGGCAGGGACCTCCACTGGTCCTCTGAGGGTGGGTAGTGTCTTGCCACATTGGAAAAAAAAAGGAATTTATGAATATTTATAAAGAAAGGGAAGAGAAAAAAAGAACAGAGGGGCATATAAAGCACATTTAGGACACATGTAGGTATATTTGGCCTCGATCTAGGTATGTTTGGGATACAGTCAAAAGAAAGCATGTTCATTAAGATGGAGAAGTAGATGGGGGCAGACTGTGCAGACCTTAGCAATCTGCTGAATTTTGGTAGTATTCATGAATAGTACGTTGTCTGTGGAACTCTAATTTCTTTTGGGAATTATCATTTTCTAATTTAATAAGGGCCTGATGGGATTTTTTTATTTGGTTCCCTATTAATAGCATTATAGTATCTTTTAATAGTATCTTTTAATTGTATTAATAGTATTATAGTATCTTTTTCAGTGCATTAGTTTTTAATTTTAATAAAGTCAACTTTATTTATTTTTCTTTATTTCATGGATCATGCCTTTGATGTTGTGTCTAAAAACTTACCACAATACAGTAGTTAACATAGATTTTCTTCTACATGTTCTATACTTTTACATATTTATTATAAGTTTATAATCTATTTTGGGTTAATTCCTATGAAAAATGTAAGTACTGTAATGTAAGCTAAGAAAATGTAAGGTTCTTTCTATTTTCTTAATTTTTAATTTTAATTTTTTTTGGCATATGGATATATGATTATTTTAGCACCATTTCTTGGAAAGACTATTCTTGCCTCATTGAATTCCTTTTGTTCTTTTATCAAAAATCAATTCTCTATATTTGAATGGGTCTTTCTGGTCTGTCTATTCTGTCCCAGTGATTGATTTATATGTCTATTCTTTTGCTAAAACCACACTGTCTTGATTAATGTAGCTTTTTAAAAGTGTTAAAATTGACTACTGTGAATCATACTACTTTGCTCTTCAGTATTATGTTGGCTTTTTCAGATTTTTTGCTTTCCATAGAAACTTTAGAATGAGTTTACAATATCTACCAAATAGTTTGCTAAGATTTCAACTGGGTTTGTGTCAGATCTATAGATCAATTAAGAAAAAATGACATCTTAACAGTATTTAGTCCTCCAATGCATGGACACAGATTATCTTTCCATCTATTTAGATTTTTTATTTCTTTGATCAAAGTTTTATATTTTTCAGTATATAGATTCTAAACAAATTTTGTTATATTTATACCTAAATATTTCATCTATTTTGATAGTTTATGTTTTGTTAGTATTGAGTAGTATTCCATTGTTTTCATATACCATTTACCTACTGAAGTATATACTGGGTGTTTCCAAGTTTTGGCAATTATGAATAAAGATGCTTTAAACATCTATGTGCACGTTTTTGTGTAGACATGAGTCTCTAATTCATTTGGGCAAATATTAAGGAACATAACTGCTGGATCATAGGGTAAGAGTATGTTCACTTTTGTAAAAAACTACCAAACTGTCTTCCAAAGTGGCTATACCATTTTGCATTGCTACCACCAATGAATGAGAGGTCCTGTTGGTCCACATCCTCACCAATATTTGGTTGGTTGTCAGTGTTTTGGATTTGGGTTATTCTAATAAGCGTGCAGTAGTATCACATGGGTGTTTTAACAATCAGTTCTCTAATGACTTTATGATGTTGCATATCTTTTCATATATTTATCTGTCATCTGTACAGCTTCTTTGGTGACGTGTGTGTTCAGCTCTTTTGCCCATTTTTAAATCATTTTTTTCCTGTTGTTGACTTTTAACTGTTCTTTGTATATTTTTGCTAAGTCTTTTATCAGATGTGTCTTTGCACATATTTTCTTCCGTTTTCTGTGACTTCTCATTCTCTCGATACTGTCTTTTACAGAGCTGATGTTTGTTTGTTTAATTTTAATCAAGTTCAGCTTAACAAGTATTTCTTTTCTGGATTGCACGTTCCATATTATATCTAAAAAAGTCATTGCCATACACAAGTCACCTAGATATTTGCTTATGTTATTTTCTAAAAGTTGAATAGTTTTGTGGTCTACATTTAGGTCCACGATCCATTTTTATTGAGCCCAATTATTATTATTTCTATTATTCTTCTTTTATTTAGAACTAAGCTGTTCTTCCTTAGTTTCCTAATGTTGAAACATAGGTTATTTATTTTAGATCTTCCCTCTTTTGTGATGTATGATTTTAACGTTACAAATTTCCCTCTGAGTACTGTTTATACTTCATCTTACGCTGTTTGATACGTTGTCTTTTACTTTTTATTTACCCCCAATTTATTTTTTTCAATTTCAGTTGAGAATTATCATTTGACTAATATGATTTTAGAGTTTAAATTCCATATATTTGGTTATTATCATGCTCCGTTTCTTTCGTTAATTTCTAGTTTAATTCTAGTGTGATATAAAATATATGGGCATGACTTCTATTCTTTTAAGTATGCTAAGGTGGTTTTATTGCCCAGAATGTGGTCCATGTTGGTAAATGTTTCATGTGAGTTTGAGAAGTGTATGTATTCTGCTGTTGTCAGATGCAGGATCCTGTAAATGTCAATTAGATCAAGTGGATGGATAGTGCCATTGAAGTCAGCTATATCCTCACTGATTTTCTGCCTGCTTGATCTATCAATTACTAAAAGAAAAGTGAAGTCTTAGATTGTTATAGTGAGTTTGTGTATTTCTCTGTGCAGTCCTGTCAGTTTTTACCTCACGCATTTTGATACCCGTCCTCCCCGCCCCCCACTGCCACCATTAGGTACATACATGTTTAGAATTGTCATGTCTACATGGGGAATTGACACTTTTATCATTATATAATGCTCGTCTTTCTTCTCTTTTCTTTCTTCTGAGGTTTTGGTTTGGTTTTGGGTTTGAGGTTTTTTGTTTTTTGATTTTTGTTTTTTTTTTTTTTTTTTTTTTGGTCTAAAAGTAATTTAGGTACTCCAGAATTCTCTTTTTTTCAAGTTTATTTTGAGAGAGAGAGAGTGGTAGCAAGGCAGAGAGAGAAGGAGAGAGAGAGAATCCCATTGTAGGGCTTGAACCCACGAATTCACAAGCTGTGAAACCATGACCTGAGCCGAAGTTGAATACTTAACCAACTCAGCCACCCAAGTGCCCCTAGGATTCTTTCAATAAATATTAGCAGGATATAACTTTTTCCCTTTACTTTTAATATATTTAAATTTTTATATTTAAAGGTTTTTCCCCCCACTGTAACAATTTTTGTATTTTTTCATGACAAATATTTTTACTGAAACCTTTGATCATAAACTTACATGGGCACAATTATTCCCAAAACAGTTGAAACACTTGCTGAAATGTTTGCAAGGGTTGTACAATATCAACAGTCTTTACAGATGTTTTTTCCCTCCTATTAAGTTGTCCAAATACATATTTGCATGTGTAAATCATTCCAACTATTACAGAAATAAATAAGAATATCATGTTTGAAAGTATGACATTTTATCTTCCAAATTTACTGAATTTATGAGGAATTTTTTTTTAATATAAATTTAAGTTAGTTAACATACAGTGTAGTCTTGACTTCAATAAAACTACCCTATGGCCCAACAGTTGCACTGTTAGGTATTTATCCAAAGGATACAAAAATGCTGATTTGAAGGGGTACATGCACCCCAGTGTTTATAGCAGCACTATTAACAATAGCCAAATTATGGGAAGAACCCAAATGTTCATCGACTGATGAATAGATAACATACACACATACATACAATTAAATACTATTCAGCAGTGAAAAATAATGAAATCTTGCCATTTGCAACAATATGGATGGAACTAGAGGGTATTATGCTAAGCAAAATACGTCAGTCAGAGAAAGATGTTGTATTATTTCATTCATATGTGGAATTTAAGAAACTCAACAGATGAACATAAGGGAAGGGAAAGAAAAATAATATAAAAACAGAGAGGGGGGCAAACGATAAGAGACTCTTAAATATAGAGAACAAACTGAGGGTTGCTGGAGAGGGGCAGAGTTGGGGGATGGGTTAAATGGGTGACAGGCATTAAGGAGGGAAATTTTCAGGATGAGCACAGCTGTCATATGTAAGAGATGAATCATTGGGTTCTATTCCTGAAGCCAAGACTACACTGTTTGTTAACAATCTTTGTATTTTAATTGGTGTATTTAAGCCATTTGCATTGAAAGTGATAATTGACATAGTTGGGTTAATCACGTTTGTAACTATTTTCTCTGAATTACATTTGTTCTTTGTTTCCCTTTTTTCTTCATTTTCTGCCTTTTTGGTTTTAATTTAGCATTTTACATGATGCCGTTTTATCTCTTTATATATTATTCACATTTCTTAATTTTTTTCATTGTTTGTGCTAGAATTTTCAGTATACATTTCTAGGTAATCTAAGTCCACTTTCAAATGACACTATACCAGTTCATATGTAAGGCAAGTACTTGTAATACAGTATTCCTAACTCTTTTCCCCACCTGTATAGCATTGGTCCCTGTGACATTGCATATGTTATTTCATTTATTCTTATTTTATCATCATCTAATATATTATTATTATTTTATACAAATAATTATAGTTTAAATCAATAATAAAAATAAAAGTATTTGTTTCATTTTATCATAATTTATTCTTTCTGAACTCTTCGTTTCTTTATATAGGCCCAAGTTTCTGACCTTTATATATAAGTTTCCATCTGCCTAAGGAACTTTGTTTAACATTTCTTGAACATAAGGTCTTATGGCCATGAATTTCTTGCTTTTATTTATCTGAGAAAGTTATATCTCCTTAATTTTTGAAATATAATCTTCCTGCAAATATATTTCTAAGAAGCTGAATATTTTTTTCTTTTCACACTTTATTTTTCTTTCAACACTTTATTCTGCTTGCTGTTCTCTGAGATTCCTGGATCTGTGATTTGACATCTTTCATTAATTTGGGGCCATTTTGTCTAATGTTACTTCAGATATTTCTTTGTTCCATTCTCTCTTTTTTCTTCTTCTATTCCAATTATGAATGTGTTACATCTATTAAAATTGTCCCACAATTCTTGACTCTGTTTTTATTTTATTTTTTCTCTTTCTTCCTTTCAGTTTGGGAATTTTTTATTGGTCTGTGTTCAAGCTCACTTATTCTTTCTCTTGGACAGTGATGTCCAGTCTAATAATAAGCCCATCAAAGGCATTTTTCATTTATGTTAGGGTGTTTTATCATGTAGTATTCCTTTTTGATTCTTTCTTATAATTTACATTCCTCTATCTACATTACCCTTATCATTCTTACATTTTGTCTTTCACCATCAGAGACCTTTTATTAATTACAGCTTTTAAAAATTCCCTGCCTGACAATACCAACATTTGTGCCATACCTGACTCTGCTTTGGGTACATTTGACTAAATTAAATCCAAAAACAACATGGGTGAACCTCAAAATTATTACATAAAACAAAATAAACTAGCAACAAAAGAATACCCTAAATGATGTAAATGAGACCAGCATTGACAAATCAGGTTTCTAAGATTCCAATTATATGCTAAATAAAGAAGAGGTATGTAAAAGGAAGGATACAAAAAATGTTGAATTAAAAATAGTAGAAATAGGAAAACCATGAAACATTATCCAAAAGAAATCCATGGAACTATACTAAGTACCGAACAGCAATACCAGTTTTGGTTGATAGAAATCAGACATGTAGTTACCACAAACAGTGATAGGCAGTAGAGGGGAGCATCTTGAGTGCAAAGCGGGTGGGTGAATGTGTGGAGGTGAAAGGAATGTTTCGAATTTGACTTAAGTAGTATCTAAACAGGTGCATAATGTGTTAAAAAAAATCTCTGAAAGCCACGCACAAAATAAAATGCCTTCATATTATTTTTTTAGTTGTATCTCAATAAAGTAGACTTAAAGAGAAGAACGATAGAAAAGGATATAAAACTCCTGTTATTCTAATGCATCCTTTAGAGAGTGGAAAAGAAAGCCAATGAATTGGTAAAGAATTTTGCACTTATGTAATTATGTAATTAACAAAAAAAACTCATATCCAGGGCATATAAAGAAATTCTACCATTATAAAAAAAGCAAAAGACAAAAATAGGCAAGAGACTTGAAGAGTCTCCTCAAAAAAAGCGGTAACCCAAATGCCAATAAACTATAAAATGTTGTTCAACCTCTGAGAAGATTAAAAATTCAAAGCACAGTGGTAATCCATTCATCACTCATCCTAAAGAATGGATAAAATTAAAACCAGAATCTGAAGGAATTGGAGCTGATTCCCATTCTTCAGGTGGGAAAATGCAAATTGATTCAAAGAGTGTCTTAATTCAGACTGCTATTACAGTGTACCACAAATTGGTGGTTTATACACAACAGAAATGTATTATCTCACATTTATGGAGTCCAAGATCAGGGTACCATCATGGTCAGGTTCTGGTGAAAGCCCCCTTCTGGCTTGCAGAGTGCCATCTTCTATACTCTCACATGGCAGAAAGAGGTAATGAGGGTTAGTTTAGTTCATAAGAATGGCCCTCGTGATAGTATTAGTGGCTTTGTGAGAAGTGAAAGAGAAAAAGAGTTGTCTCTCTCTACATGAGCACAGAGTTGAGGCCATGTAAGGATACAGCAAGAAGGTGGAAGTCTGCAACCCACAAAGACCATTCTCACCAGGAATGGAATCAAACCAACACCTTGGTCTTGAAATTCGCAGCTCCAGAACTGCGAGAAATAAATGTCTGTTATTTGAGTATGGTATTTTATTATAGTAAGGGGGCCAAGGCAGGGATATTGTTACAAGTGTATAACACAACTCTGGAAATAAAAGGATATGGATGTATCTCACAAACGTAATGTTGAGTGAAAGAAACAAAATATGGAAGAATAAATATTATGTGATTCCATCTAAGTTTGTTTTTAAAAAAATGGTAAAAGTCAATCACAATATTACAGAAGAATATCTAGAGATTAAAGCAATAAAAAAATAAAGAACAGACTTATCTAAAAGCTAAGCTAATGGTTACCTCTTGTGGGAGGGAGGAGGTAGTGATTGAGAAAGAACATTAGAGAGGCTTCTAGGGTATATACACTATTTTCTGACTTGGGTTATGATTGCATGGTCTTTGTGATAGCTTCCTAAATTTTATATGTGGAGCATTTTTCTGTATATCTCATAATAAAAAAGCGAAAACATAAAGCAAGAGAATAATAAACACTAAATTGAGAGGAGTAGTTCCTCCAGAGGGAAAGCTGGCTCTGGAGAAAGGGAAGATACATAAGCAGACTCTTCAAAATATACAAAATGTTGCATAAATTATTTTGTATATACTAAAGATTATGTTAAAGTGCAAATAAATTTTAAAATGTTTACATTTTGTTTGGTCAGAAATTTGGACCCAATAATGTCTAAGTTATATAAGATCACTGATTTCTACTCTGACATTTATTTAGGTCAGATTTTTTTACATTTTCATATCATCAGTGAGACCATGAGATCTCAGAGAAGATGTATAACTTTTCCACCAGCAAAGTGCATGATGATGATGTGATGATGATGCTTATGGTGATGATGATGATGATGGCTACCATTATTGAACACTTACTCTGTTTGGCTTGAATGTGTCAGTATTACCTTGCAGTAGCTTGGTTAGTATCTATAGTTATTACTCCCATTTGGCGGAAGTGGACACTGAAGCGCACACACACACACACACACACACACACACACACACAAATAACAGGTTTACTAGACATAGCAAAAAGTAGCAAGGCCAGGATCTGAAGTCAACAAGTGCAACTCCACTGCCTTGTTCTTAATTACTGTAATATATCGAATCTCACAAATTACTAGAATATGTTGAATCTTCCCTAAAAGGACTGTGTGTGTGTGTGTGTGTGTGTGTGTGTGTGTGTGTATCTCACATGAATATTATTTCCTTCTGAACGTGCACTTGGCTGTAGTCTAGAACTGATTTGTAACTTTAGTTTTGGTCTTTGTAGCTGAGTATTCCTTTGAAAGTTACTCACATTTTCTGGTATTCAGTTTCCCAATTAAAAAAATGGGAATGATTCTATCGTAGCCTGACCACCTCACAGGATTGTTTTAAGAACCAGCATAGATCATGTATGTATTGGCATTTATGAAATGTAAAAGGCTAAGAATATAAACTAACATCATGAAAATAATTATCCCCTAATGCAAAATTATACTTGCTATATGGGCATACATAACATATATACACCTGAAAGAAATACTCTCATAATACTAGTCAATCGTACATTACAGACAGTCTTCCAATGGCTTCACATATAATCATTATATTAATATGGCATACAAACACTATACTTGTTGAGTAATAAAAGTATTAATAATAATACCTCTTGGTTACCTTCATTATGCATTTCACTTTCAAGATCTATCAGCACCGTATAAATACCATTGCAACCATTTTAACTCCAGTAGATTGTGCCTTCTGGATTAATTTCAGAATTAGAATTTTTTTTTCTCGATAATATACATGTTGAGTGGTGATGGATTCTAAGAGAAGCTGCATTCATCTATGGCAATTTATTCTTAGGCTATATGAAGTGTGTTTGCCAAGCAGAGTTGATTTTATTCAATAAAGCATATCTCAGTGCTTTTAAAATCCGGGGGGAAATTATATTTTAAATTACTTAAGGGAAAAAAGCAGTGTTGCTTGACATCAAGGATTAACTGCTCCTACATAAGTTAATTTATTTTAAAAAATGTGAAATATCAGTATCCTGATTCTCGCATCTGACTTTACAGCTCAGATGTTAAAGGTATATTTTGTGACTATTATGTAAATGAGTACCCCAAATTAATAAGCTAAAAATGTTTATGAAACAATGTAAAATTATTAACTAACTTATCTGATAATCTGGAAGTTTTTACATGTTAAACACCGCATTCTAGGAGATTCAAGCTGTGCAGTAGTACTAAATAATACAAGGCAGACATTTACATATCAGTTGAAAAAGTATGTGAGCCCTTCTGTATGTAAGAAACTGTGTTAGACACAGTGAGGAAAAAAAGACAGAATTTCTCTTCTCTCATGGCTCACAGCCTAAAACTCAAACAAGGCAGGCCGTGCTCTGTGTCAACAGAGTTAGAGCAAACTGCTTTGAGGATATGAAACACAGACCGCATAATTCCAGGTGAGACTAAGAAAGCACCATTCGTTCAAACACATGCAATCTGTTTATTTTGCCTGAACATGGACATGAGTGACATGGACATAGGGACAGTGTATTTGTGCTCACAGAATCCTAGTTTGTTTGTGGAACTATTTGAAATTTTCTTACCTTGATAAGAAAAAAATTCACCTGTGTATTCATGCATAAAATAAGCAATTTAGACTAGATGATTATCCTAGGTCCTTCAGCCCTTATATTCTTAAAAATTAGACTCTGTAGCATCTTTATTTATTTATTTATTTGTGAGAGAGAGACAGACAAACAGAGGTGAGCAGGGGAGGGGCAGAGAGAGAGGGAGACACAGAAGCAGTAGCAGGCTCCAGGCTCAGAGCTGTAAACACAGAGCCCCACGAGGGGCTCAAACTCACGGACCCTGAGATCGTGACCTGAGCCGAAGTCAAATGCTTAACCGACCCAACCTGTTGCGTATTATTTGACATGAGTAACTTACCCATGTGGACACTTCAGAAGACATCTTAATTATATTTTTCTAAAATATGAAAAAAAAATGCCAGCCTTATTTTTACATTAAAAAATCTGATAATTATCTGCCATGTATATTAAGGCTTCTCAATTATCTCTGGGAAAAATAATTAGTACCTAGAGATACGATGTGATTATCATAAAGCAGTTGAAATAATTAAGACGAATAGTATGTGGTCAATATGGGTAATTGACCTGATTGTTATTTTTTGATAATGATCAGTACTACAAGGATTAACACAAACATGGATGTGCATGGACTTTTATAGAGGAAAACACTAAATAAAGATCAGTTTAATAAATGACTTGCCTCAGGACAACCAGATAATAAATGCCACCATCACGAACAAGAATTCATTTTTTTTTTATTCCAACTGCCATGCTATTTCCTCTCCCTGTGCTACTGCTTCATGTGTATTCATGGAATACTTCTGAAAATAAACTCAACCGTACATTACTTTCTAGTCAACTGATACGGATCTTTTACAAAAATATCAGTATCACCCTTCTCATCAAAACCACCAACAAATAAGTGTTTAACAAACATCCATTATATGTCAGTCAGCTGTGGAAAATGATTAGAAAATATCACTTAACTAGAACACGAGTCTGTATGAAATTCAGAGGAAGCAATAGTGGGGGAAAAGCTCATAAAAGTCAGAAGAGTTCCAGAAATATGTGAATTAAAATCCTTTGCAAAACCTCTCACTTAATTTTTAACTAGGTTTCAAATCACCATGCTGACTCATTTTTGAAAACTGAAAAAACTTAGACAAACAAATTACCAAGGGCGAGTGAGGCTGAACTAGAGGCAAGTATCTTTCAAAAAGAAAACGAAAACAAAAAAGAAAACACAAGTGACAGCTTGCTGTTGCTGCTGAAATTCCATTAAACAAACTTTAAATTGAGGCTGAAATGAAATACAAAACAGGGGATAGTTATTTTTAAAGTACAGAAACCATGGACCATTTTATTACAACATAGTATGATTGCATATATTTACTTTCACAACCATATATATTGCGTGAAGTGATGCAAAACTATGTAGGGATTCTGAGGAAAACATTTTTAGCATGCTTGAAAATATTGCCTAGTAATTTTCAAATGTAAAATGTGTGCGGAAGAAAAATATCTTAGATAGTGTGTGCTTTGCTCTTCCACTGAAACTAAGGAAAACACCGGTTCTAAAAAAATACTTTTAAAATGGTATGGCACCTTAACAATATGATATGGAAAGGGGAAACAGTAACTTAAACCTGAAGAAAATCTAGCAGACACCACCCTCACCAAGTGACCATAATCATGCTGATTAAAGACTCGCTGGCACGTTGTCAGAGAAAGCAGACAAACCCAAATCGAGGGACTTTCTATAAGACACTTGATGAAGTGTCTTAAAAAGTGTCAAGATTATGAAAAATAAGAGAGGAGAAACCATCAAGATTGAAGCAGACTAAGGAGCCATTGCAACATAATGTAAGCCTGCATTAGATCCTGGAACAGACAAAAAGGACTTTGTAGGAAAACTGGTAAAATCCAAACAACGCCCTTAGATTGGTTAACAGTGCGATACAATGTTAATTTCTTAGTTTAAGTACAGGTACCATGATAATGTAAGATGTTGTATGAGAGGGAGATGGAAGAAAGGTGCACAGGGACTCTGCACTATCTATTCAACTCTTTTGTCAATCTGAAAAAATTTCAAAATAATAGTTTAAAAAATTGTAATGAAATGACATGGAGGAAAATATTGTGACGTTGGGTTAGGTAATGGAATAAACACCAAAGTGCACAAACAGAAAAAAAAAATTAGTAAGTAGATTTAATCAAGATTAAACAGTTGTGTCTTAAAAAAATCATAGTTAAGAGTATAAAAAGGTGACTTAGGAAAACTTTTTGTAAAACATGTATCAAATGAGAGATATACTGAATATATAAGAATCTCTTACAGTTTGGGGCTCCTGGGTGGCTCAGTTGGTTAAGCATCTTTTTATTTCGGCTCAGGTCATGATCTCACAGTTTATGAGATGAAGCCCTGTGTTGGGGCCCTGTGCTGACAGTGTGGAACCTGCTTGGGATTCTTTCTCTCCCTCTCTCATTATCCCTCCACTGCTCATACTCTCTGTCTTTTTCTCTCTGAATAAATAAATAAACTTAAAAAAAGATCTCATAAAATTGAAAAAAGCGAAAACATTTGAATAGACACTTTCTAAGAGAAGATAAATGAATAATAAACACATACGAAGATGCTCAACATCACTAGTCATCAAGGAAATGACTAAGATCATATTAAGACCATATAAGATGACACTAATACTAGAATGGCTAATGTGAATGAGACTGCTAACACCAACAATAGGCTAGGAATGCGAGACACAGCACTCCTATATTGCTGCTGGGACTGCAAAATGGTATAATCACTTTGGTAAAAAGTATGGAAACACTTTACGAAGTTTACATGCATTTTTCATGTGACCCAGCAATTATTATCTAGCAGAAATCAAATTATGTATCCACGCAAAGACGTTTATGTGAGTGTTCATTACAACATTGCTCATTATAGCTCTAAATTGGGAAAACCATAAACATTTTTCAACTGGTGAATAAACAAATTGTGGTTTATGTATACAATGGAATGCTACCCAATAATAAAAGAGTGAAATATTAGTGAACAGAAAAAAATGGACAAATCTCAGAAACCTTATGCTACCTGAAGGAAGTTAAATACAAAAGACTGTGTGTGGATCAACTTATATGAAATTCTAGAAAACACAAAACTACAGTGACAGAAAGTAAGTCAGCATTTTGAGATGCTGCAGGTAGGGAAGAGATGTTTAGTGCAAGCTTTTCAGAGCAAAAGGACTATTCTAGATCTTAATTATGTGATAGCATTTACACAATTACGTACAATTACCAAAATACATCTGTATACTTCTAATTGACAAAATGTATATAAATAAAACCTTAATAATCAAAAAAGAACAAAATAATGTACACACCTATCAAGAAAACTGATAAAATGTAACCTGTCAAACAGTAAGCCAATAGGGACTTAAATCATAGACATATTGACTATTTCTGTAGGAGAAAGACAATTGGATGTAGGCAATTTCAGAATTGCCTCGTCAATTCCATGATGTTGGATTAAGGTCTCTGAAATTCTTTAGACATCAGGATAGCTGTGGACATCAGACATCATATTCTCATGTGGTTGTATAAAAATCGGGAAATTGGAAGAGGGAATTATATTAGTGTCTTGTTGCTGCCATGACAAATTACCACAAATTTAATAGTCTAAACAACACAAGTGTATTATCTTAGAGTTCTGTAAACAGGTTTCACTGTACTAACATCAAGGTGTTGGCAAGCTCTTTTCCTTTGTGGAGACTCCTAGGCAGAAATCCTTTTCCTTGTCTTTTCCAGCTTCCATGGAGGCTATGTGCATCTCATGACTCATGGCCACTTTCATCTTTAAAGCCAACAAAGGCACATTGAGTCCTTCTCACATCCCACCTTGCTTTTCTCTTATTAACTCATTTACCAGAACTATGGATCTAGTACCCTAAATGCAAAGACAGTGGAAAAAGTAATGACCTGGCTCTTCCATCTTCTATAGTGGGAGATGGGCCAGATGACTTTTCTCCCACCACCAGGATCTATCACATATTGCTTTTCCATGGTTCTTCTTCCCAGAAGAAAATGACAGAAACATGTAAAATATTTAAGTAGCAAAGTTCTCTTTAGTTCTGTGGCATTAGAAAGATAAGATACATGAAATCTTGCCATTTACAACAATGTGGATGGAACGTGTATTATGCTAAGCAAAATAAATCAGAGAAAGACAAATATCATATGGTTTCACCCATATGTGGAATTTAAGAAACAAAACAGATGAACATAGGGGAAGGGAAGCAAAAATAAGATAAAAAGAGAGAGAGAAAGACAAAGCATAAGAGACTCTTACAGAGAACAAACTGAGGGTTGCTGGCAGGGTGTTGGGTGGGGAGAAGGGCTAAATGGGCAATGGGCATTAAGGAGGGCATTTGTTGGGATGAGCACTGGGTGTTACATATATATGTGATGAAACACTAAATTCTGTTCCTGAAATCATTATTACACTATATGTTAACAAACTTGGATTTAAATTTAAAAATAAATAAAATTAAAAAGAAAAAAGAGAGATAAGATACATATGCAGTATCTCAGGAAATAAAACATCTACAAATTTTTCTTGAATCAAATTCTTTTTTTTTATTTTTTTTAATGTTTATTTATTTTTGACAGAGAGACAGAGACAGAGACAGAGCATGAGCGGGGGAGGGTGAGAGAGAGAGAGAGAGACAGAGACACAGAATCCGAAGCAGGCTCCAGGCTCTGAGCTGTCAGTACAGAGCCCGTCGCGGGGGCTCGAACTCACAGACCACGAGATCATGACCTGAGCCGAAGTTGGACACTCAACCGACTGAGCCACCCAGGTGCCCCTCGAATCAAAATCTTAAAGATGCACTCTAGCCAACTGAAATATAAAGAGAGATAACTAACAAAACTCAATGTCAAAACCTTACTACATTCTGGAACCTTTCAAAACAACTAATTTAGCTAATCCTTACCATATTTTTACAAGGTCGATATTATAATCCCATTTATAGATGAGAAAACAAAAATGCAGAAGGATGGACTCCTTCAATGCCACATACCTGTTAAGTGGTAAAGATCTAAAACTAGCAATGCCCACTTCAGAATTCAGACTCTTCATCCTAAAATTATAATTTTACATAAAAGTGTGTGGTGCCTGTGAGATTACCAAATGAAAACTTCTAGAAATTGGTTGGGTATAGCCAGTCTATACCTCAGAAGTGAGGTCTGGGCTGGAGATACAAAACTTGAAAGTAGGGAACACTTTGCAGATATGCCTCGGGGAACCTGGTGACAAGATCTGAAAAGAAGGGTAACAGGCCAGGAGCCCCGAGGTATGGTACTGGAGGTCACAGAAAACTGAGAGAGGGTCAGAGCAAGCGGAAGGCCTGGAACAACAAGGATACGCAGAATCACATTGGATGGCTTGACGTATCCGGCCAGAAACCAACAGGACACCTATAGTAACCTAAGAAGCAAGTCTGAAAATCAGAGGTGGGGGTGGGGAAATAGAGGAGCAAGAATCAATGTCAGTAATTGCCCTGCCTCACATTCATGTAGTACGTTAATGAGTCTCACAATTTCTGATTCTCTTCCATTTTTTTCTCATCAAGGAGACTATGAAATGGGAAATGAAAGCCCGTATATTCTAGGAGCTCGTATCTGCTTCTCATAAGGCAGGAGGCTGATGTTCACAGGGAGAGTTGACTGAAAATGCTTCTCCCTACTGCCAAAAGAGTGGCTAAATATGAAGAGTTCCAGAAATATGCTTTTCACTGTAAGAGAAAATTGGCAACGTTTGAAGGCATCAATTGATATAGATATGGCTTTCTCCTAACCAAAGAAAAAAAGAAAAAAAAAAAAAGAAAGAAAAAGAAAAGAAACAACAACAACAACAGCAAAAACAAGCCTGGAGTTTCTTTAAGTTATTATTGCCATTTCTGTTTTAATTGAATTTTACTTTGTAAGGGCCAGAAATGTCCCTTTTGTTCACTGAACAATAGAATATGGCCATCTCTCCATATCCATATAATATTCTTTCTTCTTAATGGAATCTGCACATCTAACTCCTTGTAAAAGTCCTGCAGGAGAGCCCCTTTCATACTCTGGCTGATGCATCCAGAGCAGTAAGAATCATTCAGTTCTCAGTGGCCTTCCATTTGGGACATTTCAGAAAATCCCTGGACTTCTCTGCCATGTTTTATTAACATCGACTCCCAGCATTACATTAGAATAGATTTTATTTTCTCTTTATGTCAATTAGATTGACTGACAGTCTGCAATGAGTTTCCTGGTAACACCTAGGGGATGGTTAAGTTTCCTAGCTTACTATTCTTCAAAATATTGAGAACCTGTCACTAAAAAGTCCCTTTTCTTCTTTTCTGCTGATGAAGACAATTTTACTCCTAACCTCACATATAATTTGCCAAATACAATGAGGTTTTAGATTATACAACTGCCTGACATCATGGATTTTTAAAGAGTTTTTTTTTTTTCTTCCCCTTGGTGATAATCTTGAATTCTCTATGGGAGGTAGTTAAGATTTAATCATTAGTTTAATCACGGCTGTTTGCTCTGTCTACATGAAGCCAAACAGCCTTTATTTTTAAGTGTGTGTATTAAATGATTAATCATGAAATTGCACTAAAATACTCTTTGGGCTTAGACATGCATTTCCTGGACATAGAATTAAGCATAGATAATTGATCTGTACGAATCTATACATATTTACCCTAAGGGTAAATGGAGTGGAGCAGTACACAAAGGATTTACTTTGAAAATAATTTGGGATGTTAACCTGCAAATTTATTCCCTGGTAACCTTAAGTGTTCCAAGTAGGTATTAACTTAGCCCATTTACTGTGCTTTCAGAATCTGCTCCTGTGTTACCATCCCAATATCACTCTGTAGAATGTACATGTGTTACCCCTTTGTGTTGAATTAATATGTCTCTAATAATCTATTCTTCTGTTCTGCCCTACGGTCCTTGTGCTTCACCAATATGCCGATCATTGTGGTTGAGAAACCTCATGGCTTAGCCTCAAAGGAGGGAAAGATTTTCAGGAAAGGAAAGAAAAGTTTATATAGAGAAAAGGCATCAGGACATATATTTTAACTATTTTTCTGTTAGAAATATATTCAGATTTGCCTCAATGTTCAATGGGGTAAAGTCCCACTAAAACCAATCTAAGTTGAAAGTATCATTAAGTCAAAGTAAATTGAATACAAATAACCTACCAGACATCACAACTTAGCCTAGGCTACCCCTGAATGTGCTTAGAACACTTACATTAGCCTACAGTTGGGCAAAATCATCTAACACTAAGCCTATTTTATATTAAAGTGTTGAATGTCTCATGTAAGGTATTGAACACTCTACTGAAAGTGAAAAACAGAATTGTCCTATAGGTACAGATCATTGTGACTCGTCAGCTGTTTACCCTCGTGATTGCGCGGATCACTGAGAGCTGCAGCTTGTTGTCCTGCCCAGCATCACAAGAGAGTATCATACTGCCTGTTGTAATTCTGGGAGAAGATCAAAGTTCAAAATTTGAAGCAAGGTTTCTATAGAATGCATATCGCTTGGACAATGTTGTGAAATGGAAAAATCATAGGTTGAACCACTGTAATATCGCTAAAAATCATACGTTACACCACTGTAGTTGGCAACTGTCTCTAGTATCCTGCATAGCACTAGGACAAGTTAGTTAACAATCAGTGCTATTTTCTTTCCCCATTTAGATTGCCTCATGATACAGAGCACAACTCTGAAGCCAGACCACCGAGCTTAAATGCCACCAGTTGTGTAATTTTAGGCAAATTACTGTAACTAATCTGTGACTCACTTTCTCATCTGAAAGATTAAGTGGACTAATCCCGTAGTTCTTTTATGGGGAATAATATACAACTGGATTATAATATGCAAGCATTTATGACAGTTTCTACCATATAGTAAGCACTTACTATTTCTTATTGCATGCAGTTAACATACAAATGCTTGGAGGTATTAATAATAATGTTTTTTTTTTTATGAAATTGTATTGCATGTATTTTGTTCCAATTACTCTTGAATGCCTATTGAGAGTAAATGTATAGAATGGTTGGGGCATAGTAAATTCACATATTCAACCACAGAATTATTTATTTATTTATTTATTTATTTATTTATTTATTTATATTTTAGACAAAGCGAGCATTCACGCATGCCTATGTAAGCAGGGGAGGGGCAGAGGGAGAGAGAAAATCTTAAACAGGCTCCACACTCACAGCAGAGCTTGACATGGGGCTCAATTCTGCAAACCGTGAGATCATGACGTGAGCCAAAACCAAGAGTTGGACACGCAACTATACTGAACTACCAGTATAGTTCAAGGTAGTTAAGACAAGGCATTTCTCCGGCGCCTGTGTGGTACAGTCAGTTAAGTGTCTGACTCTTGATCTCAGTTCAGGTCATGATCTCACAATTTGTGCATTTGATTGCCACATTGGGCTCTGTGCTGGTGACATCGGGCCCTCAACCACAGTAGATAAACAATACAGTTCCCAACATTCCCACCAACAGAATATGAATACTTTCGGTCCACTTTTTTGCAGGAACTTTGTATTGTTAGCCATTTTAGTATAAGTTCTCTATATAAGTGCTACATATGAAGACCTTGTCATTCATATGTGTTAAAATATGTTTTACTTTTCTGTACCTTGCCCTGTGGTCTCTTAATAGTCTAGGAGCGCCTAGGTGGCTGGGTCGGTTAAGCATCCGACTTTGAATTTTGTCTCAGGTCTCGTGTTCATGACATCGAACCCCGTGTCAGGCTTTGTACTGACAGCGCAGAGCCTGCTTGGGATTCTGTCTCTCAGCCCCTCCCTGCTTGTGCTCTCCCTCTCTCTCTCCCTCTCTCTCAAAAAAAAAAAAAAAAAAAAAAAAAAAAAACAAATTAAAAAGTGTAGTCTAATGAATACTTTTTAAGTTTAAATGTAATCCAGTCTTTGAACCATTTTCTCTTATGATGAGAATGAAAAGTTGTATTCTCCCAAGTTCAAGAAAGAAGTGGAAAACATAATCTTGTTTGACCCTAGATTCACTCTGTGCAAGGTTTTATAGCTCCTGTTTAAGGAGCTGCAATTGTATCATTAACAATTCTGTTTTAATATGCTTATTTCTGAGTGTTAGAAACTTTTGTTTGTATAATCAGCCTGTTCTTGAACATTGTGCTTGCCCAAGAAGTTTACAAAGATTAGTTCTCTGACTTGTTCTTCCCCTTGCCTGGAAGGTGATAAATCCACCTTGGTTTCAGATATATTTGAGGAGTAATCAATCAATTCCCTCAGCAATACTAGTACTTTGTGTGACTTGTTTGAGAAATCTGGCAAGTATAGGGGCACCCGGGTGGGTGGCTCAGTCAGTTCAGCTTCCAACTCTTGATTTCAACTCAGGTCATGGTCCTAGGGTTGTGGGATGGAGCCCTGAGTAGGACATTTTTACAGGGAAAAAAAAAAAAGCGTCTTAACCTCTTTATAATTCAAGCCCAAATACTATGCTTCAGGCTTAGGTCTTGACCCATAGAATTTCACCTTCACATGCTCTTCTCAGTGTTTGTGGGGATACTTGAGCTTCACAGAGGACTTTGATGCTAGCTCCATCTCAAAGTTTTGATTATACTTATTTAATTTTTTTTTAATTTTTTAATTTTTAAATGTTTATTTTTTATTTTTGAGAGACAGAGCATGAGCGGGGAAGGGGCAGAGAGAGAAGGAGACACAGAATCTGAAGCAGGCTCCAGGCTCTGAGCTGTCAGCACAGAGCCCAATGCGAGGCTTGAACCCATGAACCACAAGATCATGACCTGAGCCAAAGTCAAATGCTTAACTGACTGAGCCACCCAGGCTCCCGTAAGAGAGAATCTTAAGCAGGTTCCATGTTCAGTGAAGAACCCAGTGTGACGCTTAATCCCATGACCCTGGGATCATGACCTGAGCTGAAATCAAGAGTCAGTCGCTCAACCAACTGAGTCACCAGGTGCCCCTGATTATACTTACTTTTGTATATTATACAATTTCTGGTTTTTATTTCCTCATTACCACCAAGTGGTAGAACAGAATACTTTTTAAACAAGTTCCAGGGCTAGTTTTGAGTGGAGCTGAGGTTCACAAAATGGAATAAGTCATACTCTTTGGTTTATGGAACTTTATTATCTTTGTTGTGTGTGTGTGAACACATTTAGTTTTTAGATTCTTTTAGGTATCTATGTCCTTCAAATTACTGTCCATAGGGGTGGCCATGGAAGTGCATCACTGAGGTCTCTCTTCAGAAGAACCTGTTGGAGGGACACTGCTGCCACCCTCTTATCCATCATAATCTTCATCGCTGTACACATTCCCCCAGGCTTCTTCCATCTACTGACAGAACACAGAGGGCTATTAAACCTGGATCATTCCCACCTGTTGTGGGATTCCTCTAAAGGCACCACTTTGTCCTGGGGACTTCTTGTCTGCCTGTGGTCCAAGAACCTTGAAACCATTTTTTATCCCCCCCACCTTTCATAGGAACAAAACTGTGTCACAGTCTGACAGCCCTCCTGAAGACTCCTCCCCCTCATAATTTTCACAGACATTTCACCAAGAAACCCTGTATACTTTTAATTCCTTCTTGGTTTGCGCCTCCTGGATGATCAGAACTGACACTTAACAGAAATGGGAAGAAAGAGAAAGAGAGAGAGATCCTTGAAAAACATTGTATTGCTTTATGAGCATGTGAGTTTTATTCATATAAATGATATATTGCAATAAATTTTTATAACACTTTAATGTTTCTGCTAAACATTATGGTTTTTTTTGGGGGGGGGGAGATTAATCTCTTTTCGTTTTTTTTTTCTGACCAGTATGGGCCATTCTACCATAGGAATATGTCACATTTTCTTTTCATCCCCTTTTCATGAATCCCTAAACTGTTTCTGGTCTTTGCTAACATAAAACGTGTTGCTCTAAATACTGTATTTAGTTTTTTTCCTGTCAACAGGTAAAAGCACTTTTCTGGGCTATTTCGGATGCCGGTTGTACAGTTAATTGTACAGATATTTTCTTGTAATTCGCATAAATGCTACAAACAACTTTCCCAAATTGTTGCATCACGTAAAGCTCCCACCAGCATGGCAGAGGTCCTCTTTGCCCATTATCCCTATCATTTGCCATGATTTTTTTCCTCCATGTTTTCTGCTCTGATAAGTGATAAATCAAATTGTATCTCTCTGATTATTAGTAAAGCGGAGAATTTATTTGTAAATATATTTGCCATTTGGAATATCTTCACTTGTTCATCTTCTGCATCATTTGTTTTCGACTGGATTTCCTATTCTTTTAGGCTTCTACTTTCAAATTTAAGTTTCTCCTTTTAAACTAGTCTTTTTGAATATGTTTGCGTGTGTCCGTGTGTTGTGTGTACACATGTCGTTTTGAGGTTGTTGGTTGTGACCAGTTTATTAAGGCATAACTGACATACAATATATTGCACGTATATAAAATGTAAAATTTGACAACACTGACCTATGTATACCTCCATGAAACTACTACTATGATCAATATCATTGATCATCTTGTGATTCCCAAAGATTCCTTGTGACTGATTCTTTCTCCCACCTCTTTGAACCACTCCCTACTCCTTCCATAAACAACAAATGTCCTAGTTTCTGTTACGGTAGGTTAGTTTGCATATTCTTGCCTTTTATGTTAATGAGTCATACAACATGTATTTTATTTGGTTGGTGTCTCTCTCTCAATATAATTATTTCAGGATTCATCCATGATGTAGTGTCTACCAATGGTTCACGCCTTCTTATTTTCAAGCAGCATTTCACTCATTTGTGTATACGAGAGCTTGTTTTTCCGTTCACTTGTTAATGGACATTTAAGTTGTTACCAATTTTTTTCCTATCTCAGATAAAGCTTCACTAACATTTGTGTCTTTGTATGGAATACACATTCATTTCTCCTGGGTAAATAGTGAAGAGTCGAATGGCTGTATTGTGGGGAAAGCATATGTTTAATTTTTAAAGAAACTGACAAGCTACCATTTTACATTCCCAACAGCAGTGTATGAAACTTAGTAACTGTGTTTACACCCCAACACTTTGTATGATCAGCCTTGTAAATTTTAGCCTTTCTAATCGGTATGTATCTCATTTTGGCATTAATTTGCATTTCCCTAATGACTAATAATGTTGAACATAATTCATGTGCTTATTGGCCATCTGCATATCTTTTTTGATGAAATGCCTTTTCAAAAATTTTACCCATCTTTATTGGGTTATTTGTTTTCTTATTATTGAGCTTTAAGAATGCTTTATGTATGCCAGAGATAAGTCCTTAATCAGATTCACAAATATTTTTATCATTTCTTTATCACCACTAGTTCACATTCCAAGTTTGTTTTATCCTCTCTCTCTTTTTTAATTCTTTTATATATTTCTCATAATTCCTTCCTGAGAGAAATGTTATATTGTATCATGTTGTTAATTTGGTTGAATATAGAGGACTATGTTTATTCCATGTTTAATTTGGTTGAATATAGAGGACTATGTTTATTCCATATCTTACTTCATCTAGGGTACATCCTCTAGGTGTATTTTCATTTCTGTGTTTTGTTTTTCAGATATTTTTAAGTGTATCTCTATATAGATTTGATTTATTTTATTTTTATGCATTTATTTTATGCATTTTTTAAGAAATTAGGGAATACCTATTCAGTTTTGCCATTGCCCAAAAAATAAAGTGGGATGGGCATCCATGGTACTGACTTAGCCAAGAGTTTCATTTTTTATATGTAATCTCAGAGCATTTGATCAAAAATTATGCTTTGACATGTGATGTGCACATGTAGATCTATAAAAAAAAGTAGAGAGTTCAGAAGGAGACCCAATTATTTGACTGATTAGTCAGCTTCAATAAAAGTACCAAGATGATTCAGTGGAAAATAATTTTTTCACCATAAACTATTAGAAAAATTAGACAGTATAAAATTTTAAAAAGGAAAAAAGGAAGACAAATCAGTAAAAAGACAGAACTTTGATGTATCTTGCTCTACTTACCACCCACAAACATTACCTGATAATACATGACAAACCAAAATGTAAAGCTTAAAATTAACAGCATCTAGAAGATAACATGTGGGGAATCTCTGTAAGTTTGGGTCAGGCAAAGTTTTTTTTTTTTTAATTTGACAGAAAATAAATATGAAATATAAAATTTAAAAAGCGGTGTTGAGCTTTTTCAGAATTAAAAAAAAATCTTCAAAAGACACTGTTAAGAATGTAAAAAGATAAGGCACAAATGAGAGAAAATATTTCCAAAACACATACACAGTAAAACCCTTGGATTGCGAATAACTTGTTCTGTGAGTGTTCCAAATGATGGGCAAACATTTCTAATAAATTTTAGCTTGATAAACAAGCAGTGTCTTACAATACGAGTAGTACGTGATGCCAAATGACACATGATGACAACTGAGTCAATGGTTTTTGAAATTCGCTTTGATACACAAGTGATTTGGATTATAAGCATGTTTCTGGAATGAATTATGCTTCCAAACTAAAATTTTACTGTATTTGAAAAAGGACTTTTCTTGGTGCCTTGGTGGCTCAGTTGGTTGGGGGTCCCACTCTTGGTTTTGGCTCAGGTCATGACCTCACGGTTCGTGAGTTTGAGCCCCACTCAAACTACGCTGGGTGTGGAGCCTGCCTGGGATTCTCTTTCTCTCTTCCCCCCACCCTTTCTAAAAATAAATAAACTTAAAAAAAGGAAATGAAATTTATTTAAAAAAAAGGAAAAGGACTTTTCAATGAATATATAATTATAAATACAATTATAATATACAAATTATTTTTATAATACAAGTAAACTATATAAAGAATATACAAAAAAACTCTTAAAATTCAATGATGAGAGGAAAAGCAACCCAATAACAAATGGACTAAAAGCTTGAACAAATGCTTCACCCTAGAAAGATAGAGATGGCAAATAAGCACATGGAAAAAATTGTTCGACATCATTTGTCATTAGGGATATGCAAATTAAATTCACAATGATATTTCATACACATTTACTAGAAAGGCTGGGATTGAAAAATAAAATGAAACAGGCAATACAAAATGTTGGCAAGGATGTGACACAACTGGAACTCGCACACACTGCTGGAGGAATGCAAAATGTGTTCAACAATGAAAAAGAACCGACTACTGACATCTCCTACAACATGAAAGAAGTCCAATAACTAGGAATGAAGCCAGAACTCAGAAAACTACCGACTAAATGTTTCCATTTATTCGATACTCTGGAAAATGGTAAGGATAGGAACAGTTATCAGATCATCAATTGCCAGGGACCAGGAATGAAATGAGGTTGGCTGACCACAGGGGGGAATGAGGTCAATTTGGGGCGTAGTGGAAATACTTTCTACCTTAATGATGTGGGCGATTATATAACTGATTGCATTTCTCAAACCTCATGGAATTGTACAAAAAAAAAAAAAAAAAGGCAAAACAAAATGGTGAATTTTACTAATGTAAATACATATCAGTAAGCCTGAATTAATGAAAATGTATGCTTGACAATTGCTCTAGGAGCATGACCTTCCTTACCCCTTGATGTATCTTACTTCATACTCTTAAATCAGATTTTTATTTGCTTACCTGCATTTTGGTCAGTATCCCAACTAGAATGCAAGGGTCTCAGAGGCACTCCTTGTTCATTATGATATACCTGGGGTGTGATAGTACATGACACCCAGGAGGTACTCCTGTGTCGAGTGTTTGGTTCACTAAATTAACACTTTAGATTTGAATTTTCTCTATTCATTTTTTTTATCAACAACTACAGAAATGATAGTGATTTTTTTTTTTTTGCTTCCAACTTTCAACTCCAGAATTTAAAATAAAATAAATAAAAGTAGTTACTTTACCAGGATGGGGCGGGGATTACTTCTTCAGCCTCACCCCTCTTGTCACAACTTCATCAATGGTCAAACATATTCTAAATCCACACTTTTTAGACCCTAATGCAAACTCTCAGACTGGCAGTTTTAGATACCTGAAAAGTGTGTTTTCAAGATTCCATTTTCTCATGTCAATAATATGCTAAATATTACCTACTCTTAGACTTGTGATAAGGATTATATAAGTATATAATGAGCCAGATTTAATGATTGGCCAAGAAATATTATTCAATACATATCTTTCTTTAAAAATCATTCAAAATGGGGCACCTCAGTGGCTCAGTCAGTTAAACATCTGCCTTTGGTTCAGGTCATGATCTTGCAGTTGTGGGTTCAAGCCCCACTTCAGGCTCTCTGCTGTCCACGTGGAGCCTGCTTTGGATCCTCTGTCCCCCTCTCTCTCTGTCCCCCTCTCTCTCTGTCCCTCCAACTCTCTCTCTCTCTCTCTCTCTCTCTCTCTCTCAAAATTAAATATATTTTTAAAAATTCAATATATATTCTCTATATTCAAAATTAGTTTTTCTGGAATAATAATAATAATTCCATTATATATTAGAAGAGGAAATTCAGTATGCTTTCTGTGTAGATTTTTAAACAAATAGAAAAGATTATTATTTCCTTTCTCATGACCTTGCTAAACACAGTCTGATGTTCTCTCATCTGATGTAATCAGATATTGAGAACAATTTTCTGTAGTCAGTTATCATTTTTTCTTATATTATTCTTATGTTTTTACTCTGACATTAATGATGCCTTTTTATAAATATATTCTACCTCTATCTAACAACCCCCACCCCTTACTTCATGCTCTAAACCCCTGAAGGACAAGAACTCTGTATTATATTTCTGTGGATCTTTTTTTCTTTTAAAATTTTTTTTAACTTTATTTATTTATTTTGAGAGGAAGGGAGGGGCAGAGAGACAGGAGAGAGACACTCCCAGACAGGCTCCACACCGTCAATGCAGAGCCAAGGCTGGGCTTGAACTCAAGAACCATGAGATCATGACCTGAGCTGAAGCCAGATGCTTAACCAACTGAGCCACCCAGGTGCCCTTATATTTCTGTGGATCTTGACTTTAATATTGTACATATTGTAGGGTCTATATAAACATGTTGATTTGTTAGCTAAGCTGTGGGAAGGAGCACAGTTACACATTCAGAAATTGATGATCACAAGAGGATGATATTAACAAATAAACAAAAACACTCACTGCTTGTAAAATTTTCTTCAAAATTTTTTCTGAATTAGGTCATTTTTAAGATTACTTAGTAAGCGTATCCAGAAAGTTTCTTCTGTAGTCAATATAATGTGTAAGTCCCCTTGACACTGTGAACAATTCTTCATGCAATGCAGACATATCGGCCTGTTGTTGGAAAGGGCAGCTGGCTCATTTTTCTTGCTTGCTTTGTCTAATGCTACTTTGGGCCCAGAGAATGAGGAATTGTCTTTTACCAAGAATGAAGCACTGTATATTCCCCCCAAGCTCTACTCTTGGAAAGTCCACAGGTGAAAGGAAAAAAATGGAAATAAATAAATGTTATCATCTTTTCTTCCTTTTCACTGTCCTCAACTCTGTCATTTTTGTTTTTATTTTTGTTTGTTCATTTTTAAAATTACCCTGGAACTTATTACAAAGTACTCAATTTCCACAAGACAGTGCCTGAAAATATTGGTGAACTTTACTTTCAAAATAATATGTTTTTCAAAATTCTAGATCCATATGTATGATCAGTAATTATTTCTCTCTGCATTACTTCTAGGAGTCCTATTATGCTAGAAATAACTGCTTTGGCCATTATCCTTGTCTTCAAATGTGAGAGAAGGGTCAAAAAAGATGAGTGTAAAATGTATCTCAGCCAAGTGCTTGTCCAGTTAGCATGATCCAATAAATATCTGTTCTTACTATTCAAACCTGCTCCCCTGCTCTGCTCCTGGACGTCCTTCCCCAAATTCGTATACAGTGAGTACTTGAGTCATGTGATTATGCAGTCTACTTTTATATCTACCTATTTGAGAGGCTAAATGTACAGAAAGGATAAAATACCACATCTGGCAACTGACATCTTTGCATTAACCACTCCAGATACTCAGACCACAACTTCTATCTATAGCTACCAGTCCAAGGAGCCAAACTGAAACCCTGTAGCAATCAGCCAAGAATGTTAAGGATTTCCCATCCTTATGTTTACCAAAACTTTATGTTTACCAAACCTGATGTTTGCCCCAGTTTCCAACTCGGACGAAGGAGAGAAAGCCAAATATGCTCTTCAGTACAACCTTACAGAATGCCTCACCTCTTGCTAGCCTGCATCCGGCTCCCCATGCCAACAACTTCTAATTAGAGCCTACCTGAAGCCTTCCACTTTTTTTTCACTATAAAGATATTCCATTTATTTTCTATCTTTGAGTGTCTTCCAAATGCTAGCAATAACGGCTGAATCTCTTGCTACAGCAAGCTGTGAATGAATAGCTTTTCTTTGTTTCCATTTGGGTGGTCTTCACTTATTTCCACATACTCTTCATTCGAACTTTGTCATTTTAGTATTAGTACTATTTGATTTTATTTTTAAGTTTTTATTAAATTCAAGTTAGTTATAATATTAGTTTCAGGTGTACAAAATAATTCGCATGTTTATACACGACACTATACTCACTACAAAGGTGGCTACCATCTGCCCCATTTGTCACTATTACAGTACCATTGACCATATTCCTTAGGCTGTGTCTTTTATTGCAAGGACTTATTTATTCCGTTACTGGAAGCTTATACTTCCCATTCCCCTTCACCAGTTTTGCTCCTCCTCCCACGCCTCTCCTCTGGCAATGTTCTCTGTATTTGTGGGTCTTTCTGGCTTTTTGTTTGTTTATTCGTTTGGTTTATTTTAGATGCAACATAGTGAAATCATATGGCATTTGCTTTTCTACGTCTGATTTATTTCCCTTAGCATAATTACTCCTAGGTCTATCCATGTTGTCAAAAATGACATCCTTTGTCATGACTGTAATATTCCACTGTGTGTGTGTGTGTGTGTGCGTGCACGTGTGCATGTGCGCTCACATATGATTACCAAATCTTCTGTATCCATTCATGTATTGATGGACACTTGGGTTGCTGTTGTAAATAATTCTACAATAAACACAGAGGTGCATATAAATTTTTGAATTTGAACTTTGCATGATTTTAACTTGAATATTATGGTGACCTCTCATTGTTCTCATCTCCTATTTTTGTTGTTGTTGTTCATTCTTACAATAGGCTGCCCTTGAAGCAAATGTCTACCTTTTCATCACTTTGATATCTCAGGACTTAATGCAGTCGTGTCAGTCTCTACTTGAATGTTTGCCAATATTCCTCAGTTCCCAAAGATCAAATACAGAATGTTTCCTGTGACCATAGGACTCCATGATTTAGTGCCAGCTGAGTTTCCTTTTTCACCATTTCTATTTCCAAAAACACTGAACTACTTAAAATTTCATGTTTCCACTCCTTGTTTGCTTCAAATGATTTTCTTGATTTTCCACTAAACATACTAACTCATTCTTTCATTCTCAAATCAGTCATCACCTTTGATAATCTTAACTGTTCTCTCCAAGCAAATTTAAATCCCATACATGGTCTAGTTATCATCATTATAGAAAATGCCACATGATGTTATAATGGTGTTTAGATACTTCCTTCTTTACTAGATTCCAAGATGATTAAAGGACATTTCCTTTTCTCTTGACTTTTGTATTCCCAGGGTAGGACATTTGATAGGTGCTCTGAAAATGTTAGTGAGTTTATGTGGGTATTCAATATTCCATGTTCAATAGAACCAACTGCTCTTTTCTTTTGGTTATTTCCAGATGAGTTTATGTTTATTTTTATATGGAGAACTCTATTATAAGTTGCTTCTTTTCAAACACACAAAAATGGAAAGGGACGGAGACACATCATCTAAGTTTGCTACACATTTTGACCACACTCAGATTTTCTAGTATCCTGGTGTTGGTTTATTTGGGATTTTTTGCAATGAACCTAACCATAATCCTTTAGTAAGATTTTTTTTATAATACTGTAGATTTATTCCAAACTGTTTTCACAGGGGAATGCCTTGCACTTCATTATGCTGAATTTAAAAGCAGTTAGCATGTTATGACAAAGTACTCCAAAACTGTTTGAGCACAAGTGTCATTAAAATTTGCAAACGGAATGCTGAGTCTTTAGAGATATAGATGAACCATCTCTTCAAATTTCAAGAAGGTTCTGTTCCCTTAATAAAAAGGCAAAATATGCAAATATTTTTTTTTTAAAACCACGTGCATATGTTTGGTGTTTCAAAACACATATTGGCTTTTCACTCAAACAAAATAATGTAGAAAAGAAGTTGAGCCAGGGTGAAGGCTAACTTGTTGATTTATAAATCATTTTAAACAATGCAGTTTGTGGTAATTTGTTATAGTAGCCACAAGAGACTAACACACTAGTAGTGTAGTGTCGCCTTTTTCAGAATGTCTTTTTTTAATTATTATTTTTTAATCTTTATTTTTGAGAGAGAGAAATAGAAACAGAGTGCAAGCAGGGGAGGAGCAGAGAGAGAGGGAGACACAGAATCCGAAGCAGGCTCCAGGCTCCAAGCTGTCAGCATATAGCCCGACGCGGGGCTCGAAACCATGAACCTTGAGATCATGACCTGAGCCGAAGTCATCCGCCCAAGAGATTGAGCCACGCAGGCACAGAATTTCAGGCACACATTTCAGAATGTCTTACAGTGGACTCACACAGCATGCAGCTTTTAGACTGACTTCTTTCATTTTAATACTGTGCACTTATGACACTTTTACATCTTTTCATGGCTTGATGGTTTGTTTCTTTTTATTGCTAAATAACACTCTACCGTATGGATGTTTCACAGTTTGTTTATCCACACACCTATTGAAGGACATCTCATCTTAAGTTACTTTTTTTTTCAGTGATGAATAAAGCTGCTGTAAACATTCATGTATAGATTTTGTGTGGACATACATTTTCCAATAAGCTGGGTAAATACTTAGGAGTGTGATGGCTAAATTGTATGGCAAGACTATGTTTAGTTTTATGAGAAAATGATAAACTGTCTCCCAAAGTAGGGGTAATGTTTTTTTTCACACTAGCAATAAATGAAAAGTCCCTGTTGTTCTGCATTTTTATCTGCAATTGGATCTTGCAATGTTTGGATCTTCACCCTTCTAATAAGTGTGTAGTGTTAGCTCACTGTTGTTTAATTTGAAATTCCCCAATAACAGATGTTGCCAATCTTCCTTTTATATGATTATTTAATATTGGTACATCTTCTTTAGTAAGACGTTGACTCATAATTTTTGCCTAGTTCCAAACTGTTATCCTTTTATGCAGTATTAGTAGTTTTGTGCATAATTTGGACAGAAGTCATTTTTCCAATATGTGTTTTCCACCTATTTTCTCCTAGTATGTGGCTTGTTTCTTCATTCTTTTTACAGTTACTTTTGCAGAGGAGGAGTTTTACATTTTAATAAATTCTGACTCATCATTTCTTTTTTCTTTCATGGTTCATCATGTTGGTGTTCTGTGTAAAGGCTCCTCACCAACTGCAAAGTCACATAATATTTTCCATGTTATCTTCTGGACATTTTTTAGGTTTGTGTTCTATTTTTAGATTTATTATCCATTTTAATTTAATTTTTGTCAAAGGTGTCAGGTCTATGTTTATGCTGGCTTATCTATCTATACATATATTTTTCATACGGAATTCCAATTATTCCAGCACCATTTGTTACAATGATTTTCAGTTCTCCATTGAATTGTCTTTGCTCCTTTGCAAACACAATTATTTATGTGTGTCTATTTCTGGGTTTTCTATTCTTTTCCATTGATATATGTGTATATTCATCCACCAATACCTTGCTATCTTCATTACTGTAGCTGTATAGCAAGTCTTGAAATTGGGTAATGTGTGCCCTCTCTCTTTTTCCCTTTCTTCCTTCTCTCCTACTCCTCTTCCTCCTCAACCTCCTTCTGCTTTACTATTGTGTTGTCTATTCAGGGTCTTTGGCCTTTTCATATAAACTTATAATAAGTTTTTCAGTATCTACAGTATAGCTTGTATGATTTATAAATATCTATAAAATATCTAAGACAATCTATCTGGCAGACAAAGGGCTGCACTCCTTCCAAAGGCACTATGGGACAGCCCATTCTTTGGCTCTTCCAACATTTGGAAGCATCTGGCTTCCAGTATCAGGCTCCAGATGTTCCTTCGTTGCTAAACACATCACTCCAATCTTTGCCTCAGTGATCACATTGCTTCTTCCTCTTCTCTGTGTGTCTTTCTACTGTTTGTTTCTTATAAGGACACTTGTCATGGGATTTGATGTCCACTTGTGTCATACAGGATGATATCCTAATCTTTACATTAAATACATCTTTTAAGCCCCTTTTTGCAACTATGGCAGCATTCAGCCCACTACAGATGGTACTGTTGCCAGTGGCAAGGGAGGTGTGGAGGATTGGGTAGCCAAACCATGGGTGATTTTTTTAGGACTGTAAAACCATTTTATAATACTAAAGTGGCAAACACAAAACACTATGTGTATGTCAAAAACCCATGAAACTATGCCACAAAAACTAAAATGCAATATATGCTAATTAAAAGATAATTTTGGAGGTCAGAGAATTCATGGATGGAATGGAAAATGTGACAAATCAATTGAACTGTATTTACAATTCAGGAATGAACTCATTAAAGGGGATTGGGAAAATAAAGCTACCTAAGTAGCTTTGGAAATGAGTGTAGTCTGTAAAACTAAAGGCATGTGAAACTACATAGCAATGCACTCTAGTTGATAAAGTTGTTTCACATGGAGATATGGGTTAGCGATTCTGGTACCACTATCTGTGTGTGTATACTGGAGCTAAACAATTATGTGAATGGATTGTGGGTTATGAGAGGCAGGTTTCTCACTGTTGGAGTAGGACATTATAGATAAGCAAGGTAAAAAGGTTCAACTGAACCATGTGAGAACAGATTAGAGTTGGAGATGTCAGTTTGAATTTATGTTAACTTCATACATGTACAGATGGTTACATACAGAAATATTCACAGATATGACTATATATGCTAGTTAGTATATACACATATATCTTCTTGCTGTGTTAGCTGAAAGGACATGGAAACCATGACACTCTAGTAGAAATAAACAAACCTAGTACTTAGATCTTGATTCTAAACCTATTATTTAATAATATGAATTGGGGTTCATTGGAGAAATGACTGTTTCTAGGACTGAGGCAGGAAATATACAAGGGGAGCCTAGGGAAGATTGTAGTACCAAAAAGTAATGAAATGCTAAACAAGCAAAAAGAAAACAAAATGACAAAATTAACCAAAAATAAAACAGAACAAAACAACAATGGGTGTATGTCAAAGTGACATAGGAACCAACTGAAAGGGTCTCTAATGGCCAAATCTGAGCCAATGTGAACAACAACAACAGCAACAACAAATACATAAAGTTCTATTGGATTGTAACCCAAAGTATAAAATAAATGTCTTACAGTCTACATTGATATAAATGCATGACTGAATAAATTAATATAGAGAGGAGAATAGGCAAATCTCCCATACGGAAGAATTCAAAATTTATGTAGTTACTCCACTGTCAAGGAGATGGACATAACTCTCCACTATTGGTGAGGGGGGTGCATAGTGACTTCCTTCCTGAGTATATTATGCCTGTTCCAAAAGGTACACTATGGAAAAAAGAAAAAAAAAGCACAGTAGAGAAATCTGACAAACATCACTTCAGTCAGGTAATCAAGGTTCATATCAACAGTGATGAGTCATATTGATGGTATGTATCCTGGATATGACGTGATGAAAATGGCACCTTATCTCTGTGGTCTTCCTCTTCAAAACACATAATCCTAGTCTAATCATGACAGAAACTTAAGATGAATGTCAGTTGAACGACATTCTGCAAAATACCTGACCAATCCTCTTCTCAACTGTCAAGGTCATCAAACTCCAGGAAAGTTTGAGAAATTATCACAGCTAAGAGGAGCCTAAAGAGACATGATGACTCCATGTAATGTGATATCCTACTTGTGGTCCTTAAACTGAAAAAGTTCATTAGGTAAATACTAGGGTAATAGGAATACAGCATGGACTTTATTTAATGATAACAGATAAGTATTTGTTCATTTATTGGAACAAATATACTACTAACATGAGATGTTGATAACAGTGGAAACTGGACGTGGGTATATGAGAACTTTCTATCTTCATATTTCTTTAAATCTAAGTGTGGAAAAAAAAACCTAAAACACTAACTATGAGTGTTAGCTCACTACATGAATGTATATATTACTTTTTACACTGAATAAATGAAACATCCTCAAGAATATGATAATATTTAACATTTCACAAATGTCTTAGTCTCCCACTATTGCTGATACTATCGCTTTTTGCTGTTACTGTTATCTTTTGAAATCTAACTTATCTTTCAAGGTCTAATAAAAGCCTACTTTTTAAAAAGTTTATTTATTTTTGAGAGAGACAGAGAGAGAGAGAGAAAGGGCATACAAGAGTGAGGAGGGGCAAGCAGGGAAAGGGAAAGGGAAAGAGATCCTAATCCTAAACAGGATCCTAATCCTAAACAGGATTCACGCTGTCAGCATGGAGCCCAATACTAGGCCCCATCCCATGAACCATGAGATCATGACTTCAGCCCAAACCAGGAGTCAGACGCTTAACCAACTGAGCCACCCAGGTGCCCCTAAAAGCCTACTTTAGAGGCTTTCATAGCATCCAAAAAGATGTCTTTTCTCCCTCTGCATTATCAGGACACTCTGCTTACAAGAACACATTGTAGTTGGGATGTGCATTTCACTGTCTCTGAGATAAGGTGAGTTTCTGAGGTGCTGTGTTTCTTGGAGTCAGCATAACACAGTAGTTACAAAATGGACACTCGGTCAAAAGGACCTGGTTTTGAATCATTAGCTACTTCATTTCATTTTCCAGTTACATAATCTTGGGCATTATTTAACCCTCTGTGTCTCAGGTTTCTTATCTATAAAGTGGACCTAACAGTAGCACCTATCTGTAAGAATTTTGTGAGGAATAACTGACTTAATTCATATAAAAGTTAGGAAGAGTTCTGTTATACGGAATAAACAATGTAGGAATTTTCTACTATTGTTGTTTCTGTGTTGTTTTTTCGTTAAATCTGTGTTGCTGTCGTCTCACCATAGCAAGGGCTTACTAGGCAGGTGTTAATTTTTCTACTTAAGTTTAATAAATGTGGCAGACAGCAATAAATTCAGCCAGTTCATTGTTCTCCATAAATCTGTGTTGGGGCTTTACAAAATAAGTTCAACCAGTTGGAAATTCCAAATCTCATCTGTATAATGGGTTTCTTCCTAATTCACTAAAGCTGAAATATTCCAATAAATAATTTCTATCTGAGCATAGATAATGGGAAAATGATAGAGGCCATTGTATAAACTCAGCAGATGTCTATTATTTTAAGTAACAGTATTTTTGGAAATTTGACAAAATGTCTTTTACACAAATTAAAAATAGTAGCGTTTAGTAAGGGTTAATTAGTGCAGATTCCCTATATACAGGAAATATGACACATGGGCATGGTATTTTATACATCAGATGCATGATAAGTTACTTACATCAGAGTACCTATAACATACTTAAATTTTTGCTCCCTGGACCAAAAAAATTCAGAAATGCAAGTAATATGTGTGAAACATTAAGAATATGAAATGTATAAGAGGGTTTGTTTGTTTTTATTTTAGGTATAGCAGTCAGGTAATCATAATTATCATAGTTGTAATAAATTTATGTTTGCATTTCCTAAAAATTCTAGAAATAGTGTCTCAGATGAACTATTTTCTCAGGCTTCAAAATAATTAATTTGTCCCTTCATTTAATTATCCATCTTATAGACACCAGTACGTATAAAGAGGTTAATATAAGCAAGTATATTACAGGAAACACTTTTTTTTTTTTTTAAGTAGGCTCCAAGCCCAGTGTGGAGCCCAACGCTGGGCTTGAACTCACAACCCTGAGATCAAGACCCTGAGATCAACACTTAACCGTCTGAGCCAGCGAGGCTCAGTCTTGAAAGGGCTTTTATCTCAACAAAATAAATGGCAGGAATACAACAAATCAGGTCATTGTACCAAGTATCATTTTCGTATATGTACATGTACACACGTTTTAGAACAGAGAAGGAGCAGAGACAGAGATGGACACAGAGCAGCTAATTGGTAGTGGATATAAGGAAGGGGGTGGGAATAGGGAAATATTCAAATGCAAAGTCAGGATCACAGCTTAATCAATCATTTTTCAGCCTCCAAATTCATTAGCACTTTTGTGAATTTTGTTGAGGAGTGTTGTGTTTCTCTTGACTGCTCTCATTTCTTGGGCACTAAAAAAGTCACACAGGACAGTTAATTTCAACATCTTCAGAAACACAAGCAGCAGGTTCCTCACAAGCTGTGTTTTTTAAAATACTGAGTCATATCTTGTGGCTGACTCAATTGCTGCCCTTTTGTTTCAATAGCATGTTTTCCCTCTGAAGTTACATGCCATAGTCTGCAGACCAACCATCATGTTGACTCTTATCACGTGTAACGTGGAACTCAGTAGAAACCACTTAAAGATTTACAAAGCATTTTAGGGCATTTTATCCTCTGATTAGATTTGCATGCATTCACATTCCGATTGTCCCAAATGTAATTAGCTTTTTCTGTTTACCAATTATCTAGGAAGATTTGCCAAATGCATCTTGACAGCGTTCCGACAGGAACTTGCAGCAGTTACAAATTATTTGCAATAAGTTCATTTACACCATAGTGTAATTCTACACTACATGAAGAATTAACACTATTTATTCATGAGATAGTAGAAACACTCTAAGGGATTTCTGTCAAAGAGAATTGGGTCATTATTTGTTGGAATGAACAAGTCATTAGGAAATACAACACATAAATCTCAACCAGGAAAAAAATTCTTTCTAATTTCATCTCTGCAACTTTCAACCTAACATGTTTTATCAATGCAAAGCCAAGAATGAACTAATCAGTTCTTTAAAATGCACAGTAGTGGTGAAAAAAAAATATGCTGATGTTTCAGAAAATGTGTGTATAGAGCTTTAAAAGGTGCTATAAAGATGTGTAATATATAAATGAAATCATGAAACTACGTGGTAAACTCATCATCATCCTCCATTTCTTATTTGATGTAGAAAAAGCTGACAATTAGTTTAAAATTAAGAAAGAGCTCCTTGCTAAGTTTTGTGGTTACCATTTTTTGAGTAGAAAATATTTTTTAGGTTTAAAATGTATTGTATTCTTATAGTAATTGAATAGTACACACTTATTTTTATGTAAACAAACTATATGATTAAACAGGATGAGTGACAGCAAAATTTGGTACCCATATGATGAGACAGGGTGAAAGACTGAAATGTGAATTGCCAGTAAACTTATTAAAATGTCCAAACTCACCAGGAACCAATGAAATATAAATTATCGCAAAAAAGAAATGCCCTTTTCACCTATGAAATTGGAAACGATCAAAATAAATGATTAAATGAAAGATAATTATTACCTACCCATCTATCTAACTCTTGATCAATCTTACCACATGATTTGAGAGAACTTGGAGTAAATCTTATAGAACAGTAACACATATATGCACTTTCACACACACACAAACACACACACACGCATGCGCACGTGTGAAGACCAGGAAACGTATGTGAGCCAAGTAGAGAAACTAGTTTGTAAGCAAAACTATTCTATAGCTATATAAATAATATAAATATAAATATAAATATAAATATAAATATAAATATAAATATACTTTGTCATTAGTGCCTCTCTCTCACTCTAAAAAGCACTTCTGTATGAATGACTCATATGATTATCCAAGAGCCTTCAACTGATTTTAATGTAAAAATAACTCCCTGCAAGGCTAAGAAAATGAGCAGAGTTATCAGGGGTCTCCAGGAGCTAAGTTTGAGTGTGTTGTGCCAAGGGATAGACCATTACGTAAATCTTTCATGCTTTCTTTGGACTCCCTAAGAACAATAACCCAAGAGGGTGGTCAAAATTTTAAACAAGTATAGCCCTTGGGAAGATAGTCTTTGAGACACTAGTCCACTGTCTTCCCATTGCTGGCCTCAAAAAATTTCTTTCTTGTTCACCCCCCACACCAAAAAAAGTGTACAGCCCTCACAAGCACTGAAGTATATATTCCAAACATCCATTAGATTAAGATAATCAGTATTACTGATGCCTCTAACCACTAAAGACGCTAACATAAATCTTGAAAGACAGCATCCCAAGCCTAGCATAATTTTTAATTTTTTCACACATAATATATGACATACAATTTAAAAAGCATGTGATGAGACATTATATGTAATGAAAATCTAAAAGTAGTAATTGCCCACAATGAAACCATAAAAATTGCTGGAGACCCCAAAAGAAATCACATTAATAACTTCAATTAAAAAAAAAAAAGGAAAGAAAAATAATGCCATCAGAGATTGGGAAGCTATGTAACAAACAGAAATTCCAGAACTGAAAGTACAATAATTAAAATTAAGAAATTAAAGGAGGGGGTTGGCAGTAAATTACATACAATTAAATAGAAAATTAGAAGACATACAACAAGAAAATAGGCAGAATTAAGTTGGAGGGATAAAAGGATGGAAAATGAAAAAGAGAGTATGACACAGAAAGGATAAAGTGAAATATAAAATATATGTTCACTGGAGTCACAGAGGGAAAGAGGAGCTGTAAGGATTATCTTACATTCCTTATATAAAAGATATAAGAAAAAAGTTTTGAAGATAAAAATCATAGAATCTACTCAGACAAAAAAATATCAAGTCACAGAAATTAGGAGGACTACAAATTCAAGTGGGAAAATTTGTTTAAAGGTCATAGCTAAGAATGTTAATAATAAAATCTTAAAGCAGACATAAAAAGTCAGATTGATTTAGAGGAGTAACAATGAGACCAGAGGGTATGAAGCCAGAATTAATGGAATAATATCTTCTAGCTTTTGGGGGTGGGATTAAGTTCAAATTCTAGAAAAAGAAAGGAAAGATTTTTCAACAGTTGAAGTAAGACATTGCCAGACGAGTAAAACTTACTTTGACAAAGAAGACATGCAATAAACGATATACTAAAGAGTTTTCATCAAAGAGAAGAAATTTAAATAAAAACTTAGAAAGAGAGAGAGAGAGAAGGCAATTATGGCATATGGAAATGAGAGGTATAGGATAAAGACCAAAAGAAAAAAAAAAGACATATAAACACAGATAAATATAAAAGATTATTGTCTGTACAAACCAATATATCCATATCAGGGGAAATGAAAATGTATGCATTGAATTAACATAATAGAAAACAATAGCATATGACTAATAAATGTTGCTAACTTTCTAAAGCCATTTTATTGTCTTGGAAGAGTTAGAAGTCCTAATTTGTATAGACTTTGATGGATCAGTGACTAAGAATGTAACCTCCAAGCACTCCTGAGTGGCTCAGTAGGTTAAGGGACTGACTCTTGATATTGGCTCAGTTTAGTGATCTTGCAGTTGTGAAGTTGAGCCCTGAGTCCGGTGCCATGCTCAGCATGGAGCCTGCTTGGGATATTTTGAGAAAGAGAGAAAGAGAGGAAGCATGAATGGGGGAAGGGCAGAGAGAGAAGGAGACAGAGAATCTCAAGCAGACTCCGCACTGTTAGCACAGAGCCCCACCTGGGACTCACACTCAAGAAACCGTGATATCATGACCCAAGCTGAAATCAAGAGTTGGGTGCTTAACCCACTGAGGCAGCTAGGTGCCCCATCAAAATAATTAAATATTTTTTTTTTAAAAAGGAATGTAATCTCCAGAGAAAACACTAAAATAAGTTAAATAATGTATAACTACCAACCTAGTAGAGCCATGTAATCAGACAAATCCAAAAGCAAGTAGTAGGATAGTAGATTTAAATCCAAATGTAAAAGTACTCACAATAAATATAAATGGATAAAATTTTTTAATTAAAAGACAGAATTTTAGAATGATTTTTTAAAATTGCGTACTGCTTAAAAGAGATGCATCTACATTAAATGAATACAGAATATTAAAACATAAGAAAAGCAAATATATTGTAGGCAAAATTAAACAAAAGAAATCTAGTGCTGTAATATTAGGAAATTTAGACTTAAAAGAAAGAAATACTGCAAGAGGGAAAAAAAAGGTCATTTCATATTTTTTAAAGTTTTGATGTATTAGGAAGATATAAAATTGTAGTTTTAGACACCTACAAAATATCTCAAAATAAATGAAACTAATATTATTAGAAATAAAGAAATACATGAAGCTATAACTATTTTAAGATATGTTTATAAATATATTCAGTATTTGGTACATAAAGTAGACAATATTACATTACTAATATATAAAAGTTTTTACCAGTCTTTTCAACAAAAATTCTCTGATATTTATTAAAGCTGCATAATATATATAGACATCAAGTGCTCATGGAACATTTTCATGTAGGTAGTATCTGCTTTCTATGTATTTGAGAGCATGTTTTTGATGGTGTAGAATTAGGCCAGGAATAAATAACAACAGAAAGCTAGAAAATCCTCATGTTTTTGAAAATTAATAAACATATAAGCTTAAGCCAAAGAAGGAAAGATATTAAAATTATAAATTACTTAAAATAAATTAATATCATTAATCAAAATTAATTAATGTATTAATTAAAATATGAAGTCAAGAACATGTGTGATAAAGCTAACATGAGGATTTGAGAAAAATATTCAATTAAGTAAGACAAAAAAAGATTGAAAATATTTGTGATAAGCAACAATTTTAGGAAAATATTAACAAAAAAGAAAATTAAGAAAACAAAAGGAAAGTAATAATATGGATAACACCAGAAACTAATAAAATAGAAAATAAAAAAAAAGAGCATATATTAGGCCAAAGTTTTTTTCAAAATGCTAATAAAATTCATAAATGCCAAGAAAATCTGATGAACTTAAAAGAGAGAATGGGAGTGAGAGTCAAAGCAAGCAAGAGGGAGGAATGTGGAAGTGACAGAGAGACAGAGAGAGAAAGATACAGACAGAATGGAGCCTGGGTGTTCAGTCGGTTAAGTGTCCGACTTTGGCTCAGGTCATGATCTCACGGTTCCTGGGTTCGAGCCCTGCATCAGGCTCTGTGCTGACAGCTCAGAGCCTGGATCCTACTTCGGATTCTGTGTCTCACTTTCTCTCTTCCCCGCCCCAACTCATGCTCTCTCTCAAAAATAAATAAACATAAAAGAAAGAAAGATACAGAAGATAAAACAAAAGACAGAAAGGAAGGCACAAATGACCAATGTTGGGATTAAATATACGAGAGACCAAAAACAGATAGTGAAAGGATTTTATGTCAATGAAATTAGAAATGAAAAAGAAAACAATATCTGGAAATATTTAGGCAAATATAATTTATCAGTAATATGTAGAACAATGCACTTTACCAAACTGGGAACAAAATCTGGAAATACAGCTTACCAAAACTGACACTAGAAGAATTTGAAAATCTTAATAACTCATTACCACTAAAGGAAGTGAAACTGTAATTAAAAGCCCTCTATAGGGGCACCTGGGTGGCGCAGTCGGTTAAGCGGCTGACTTCAGCTCAGGTCACGATCTCGCGGTCCGTGAGTTCGAGCCCCGCGTCGGGCTCTGGGCCGACCACTCAGAGCCTAGAGCCTGTTTCCGATTCTGTGTCTCCCTCTCTCTCTCTGCCCCTCCCCCGTTCATGCTCTGTCTCTCTCTGTCTCAAAAATAAATAAATGTTAAAAAAAAAAGGGGGGGGGCGCCTGGATGGCGCAGTCGGTTAAGCGTCCGACTTCAGCCAGGTCACGATCTCGCGGTCCGTGAGTTCGAGCCCCGCGTCGGGCTCTGGGCTGATGGCTCAGAGCCTGGAGCCTGTTTCCGATTCTGTGTCTCCCTCTCTCTCTGCCCCTTCCCTGTTCATGCTCTGTCTCTCTCTGTCCCAAAAATAAATAAACGTTGAAAAAAAAAATTAAAAAAAAAATCCCTCTATCAATAAAACTGCAAGTCCACAGGGTTTCATCATAGAATTCTAATAATTGAACAATAATTCACTGGAAAATAACAGGCAAATTTTAATCAGGAACACAAGGGCAAGTGGAAAAATACTCTAATGAACCTACATATAATATAAATGCCAAAGCAGAATATCAAGGAATTATGTTTTTCAGGAACCCAGTAACCAGGACCCACAACAGTGGTCGCATAGTGAAGATATTATCATTTGGACTTCCTCCATTGCACATTCCCTCCTGTACTGCAGGACTTCATAGCCCCAGATGCTTGCTCCTATGTCAAGGGGCTCTCCAATCTATAACATCTTTATTATATTTTAAATTCCTGAGGGGAAGCATCTAGCTAACCACACTTTTGATATTTGCATAAGCTGTAGTTTGCAGATATATAAAATTAAATAAATATGGACCACTGAGTCTTAACTTTTATTTCTCTTGGTATGCCACATAAATAAAAAGGATATTTAGATGCTGACACAAAAAAGGACAAATAGCCCTTTAGCTCTCCAACATCTACATGAATCCATTTTCTACTTTGGACCTAGCTCCGACATGCACACACAAAATGTTTCCACTTTATATAATGGAACTATCCCTTCTGTGACTAAAAAAGCACTCACTCTTCTCAAGGAAATAAGCAAAATTGCTGTATGTTACTGCATGCAGGCTAGATCCAGAATTTCTAGATCATGTGTATGCCTCTTTAAGTTCTGTCATTCTTATATTCTGCAAATTGTAGAACAATTGTGTAATTATAAAATTAAACATCAAACTATGTAAAATATTGAAGGCGACAATGACAAGGATAATTCACTAAAATATATAAATACGTGCATTACACACTCTATCAACTTCATTATTAAGAACGTGTTTCGGGGCGCCTGGGTGGCGCAGTGGGTTAAGCGTCCGACTTCAGCCAGGTCACGATCTCGCGGTCCGTGAGTTCGAGCCCCGCGTCGGGCTCTGGGCTGATGGCTCAGACAGAGCCTGGAGCCTGTTTCCGATTCTGTGTCTCCCTCTCTCTCTGCCCCTCCCCCGTTCATGCTCTGTCTCTCTCTGTCCCAAAAATAAATAAAGGTTGAAAAAAAAAATTAAAAAAAAAAAAAAAAGAACGTGTTTCAAGTTGAGCATCTATGAGCATAGAGGTTTGAGACACGTTGAGTCATTGGGATCATGAGAGCAAAGTGGAAGAAATACAGCGTGGACAAGCTGAAGAGCCCTCACTGGCATAGGGCTGTATACAAAGCTAGCCACTTAGGGGTGATTTCGGAAATGCTTGGGAACATTCCAAAATGTGACATATATTTCCTCCAAAATCCATCAGGAGGCCTTTTTCTCAGTGATTGAGAGAACAAGGTTACAACATTTACATCATTATTCACTCCCTTAGAAGGAAGGACCTTGCATGTTCCATATTTTTGGCTCGTCATAAAATTCTCTGAGGTGTCTGGTTCCTGTATTTTTTGTGAGATTTATCTTTCTGTCTTGGAATACATATATATATATATATATATATATATATATATATATATATATATAAAACCAAGAAATCTAGGACACTTACTATTTCCTGTAATCCTGTTCTTAAAAATATACTATTATGTTGTGATTTATTTTCTTGACCAGTTAAATATTGAACTTCCTTGATATCTGAATTGTGTTAAAGAATTTGGTTTCTGAGATGCCTGGGTGACTCAGTCAGTTAAGCATCTGACTCTTGATTTTGGCTCAGGTCATGATCTCAAGGTTCATGAGAAAGAGCCCCGCTTTGGGCTCTGTGCAGACAGCATGGAGCCTGCTTGGGATTCTCTCTCTCTCTCTCTCTCTCTCTCTCTCTCTCTCCCTCCCTCCCTCTCTCTACCTCTCTCTCTGCCTCTCTCCCACTCATGCGCTTGCTAACTCTCTGTCTCAAAATAAATAAATAAACATTAAAACAACAAAAAGTTGCTTGGTCACATGGAGTTGCAGTTTGTGGAATGCACAAAGCCACTGAGCTAAAGGAATGAGGGCAAACTGAAATCCAGTCTGCTCTCAACTCATTCAGCTCTGTGCTCTGGACTTGGGCTGCATCTGCCTGTAGGAAGGCAAACAAAAATGTGTCCTTTATCAAATTTGTCCTCCCCCCTCAGAGAGAAGATTTTTCTAATTGTACTTCCCAGTGTATAATTTTTCATAATATGTCCACATATAGAAGCTTTTTCTTTCTCTCTCTAATTGGAAAAAAAAAAAAAAGTGCTTTAAAGAGTGGTGGTAGCCCTGGATAGAGAGTGAGTAATCCTGAAGCAAGTGATACTGTTTTACTGCTGGGCTTGCTGGGTAAAAGCAATCTTTTTGTGCTTTTTTATCTTATTGCAATGGAGAAAAAGTATTTGTCAGGTCAGTAGCTGCTTGCCAGCTAAATTGATTTGTTCCTATAATAAGACCATATCTGCAAGAACAGCTGCATTGGAATGATGATATGATTAAACTCTAAGATATTCCACTGTGTTTCTCCAAAAGGCATTTATCTTTTGCATCAGCCAAGATGAAACTTAAATGGGAATGAGATAAGCATCACCGTTCCTGATTCTTTAAAGTTTTGACGTTGACTCTAATATCTGAAGTTCCCCCAGGATTCGGGTTTTGCTTTTGATTTTAATTGTGTTTTTCACCCATGATAGTGCTTACTTGGTGTGTCAGTGAGCTATTGTGGTAATTCTGCCAGGCCCTAAAGATACACGTTCAGACTACACATCCTGTTTTACCAGTCCTATTGTGAGGAAGATCAGGTCAGAGCTCCTTTCACCATCTTGACCTTGGTTCTACAGTAATTGGTATTAGCCAAAGGATGGTGTCCAATAGTGTTTCCTTCCTGTAGGCCAAGATAGGAGATGAGTTGCTGTAGATGTCTTCAAGGAAGGTTAAGAGAGAGGCGCCTGGGTGGCGCAGTCGGTTAAGCGTCCGACTTCAGCCAGGTCACGATCTCGCGGTCCGTGAGTTCGAGCCCCGCGTCGGGCTCTGGGCTGACGGCTCGGAGCCTGGAGCCTGTTTCCGATTCTGTGTCTCCCTCTCTCTCTGCCCCTCGCCCGTTCATGCTCTGTCTCTCTCTGTCCCAAAAATAAATAAACGTTGAAAAAAAAAAAAAAAAAGGAAGGTTAAGAGGATGTCATGGTATGTAATCCTCCTTCTCTTGCACTATTCTTTCTCAAGGATTTTTTTCTCAAGGAAATTTTGGCTAAAGGCAAAAGAAGATATACAAGGAAACATTAGAGATACATGTTTTTGACATTAAATATCCCATGCCAAAAAAAAAAAAAAAAAAGTCAAAGGAATTCTCCAGGTAAATAGGATATGTTATAATTTGGAAGTCTGTGTCTTTAAAAAGGATGATAAACTGGGATGTCTGGGTGGCTTAGTAGGTTAAGCATCTGACTCTTGATTTCAGGACAGGTCATGATCTCATGGTTCATGAGATTGAGCCCCACATCAGGCTCTGTGCTGGGCATGGAACCTGCTTGGGATTCATTTTCTCTCCCTTTTCCCCTGCCCACAGCTTGTGCTCTGTGTGTGTGTGTGCATCTCAAAAATATAAATAAGAAATATATATATATATATGTGCATGTATATATATGTATATGTATATATATGTACATACATATATATACATACATACATATATACATACATATATATACATATACATATATATATGGCAAAAATTAGAGAGCATTTTCTTCTATAATTTATAAGGTTCAGGGGCACCTAGGTGGCTCAGTCAATTAGGCGTCCGACTTGGGCTCAGGTTATAATCTCACAGTTCACAAGTTCAAGCCCCACATCAGACTCTGTGCTGACAGTTCAGAGCCTGGAGCCTGCTTCAGACGCTGTGTGTCCCTCTCTCTACCCCTCCCTACTTGCCCCTCTCTGTCTCTGTCTCTGTCTCTCTCTCTCTCTCTCTCTCTCTCTCTCTCAAAAAAAAAATAATTTATAAGGTACATACATGTAAAATCTGTAATAACAGCATAAAGCAAACCTACAGCCATGGGCCAAACCCAGTCTACAGCTTCTAAATATATAGCCCTAAAGCTAAAAATTACATTTTAATCAATATTTTTAAAAGGTTAGAAAAACAAAATAAAACAAAACTAAAGCAGAATATACAATGGAAACTGTTTGTAGCCTGCAAAGTCTTGAACATTTGCTATATGGTCAATTACATTAATTATGTAATTATATATTTGCTATATGCATTTGCATTATGTTGGCTATATGGTCAAATTACATTTGCTCTATGGTCATTTACATTAGTTCTGACTTTTTTATGACTGAGTGATATTCCAGTGTAGACATATACCACATCTTCTTTATCCATTCATCAGTTGATGGACACTTGGGCTGTTTCCATAATTTAGCCATTGTAGATAATTCTGCTGTATACATCGCTGTGCATGTATCCCATTGGGTAAATACCTAGGAGTACAACTGATGAATCATAGGGTAGTTCTATTTGCAACTTTTTGAGGATGCTCCATACGGTTTCCCAGGGTGACTGCACCAGTTTGCATTTCCACCAATAGTACAAGAGGGTTGCCCTTTCTCAACATCCTTGCTAATACCTGCTGTTTCTTGTGTTGTTGATTTTAGCCATTCTGACAGGTGTGAGGTGATATCTCATTTGCAGTGACATGGATGGAGCTATAGAGTATTATGCTAAGCAAAATGTCGCAGAAAGACAAATACTATATGATTTCATTCACATGTGGAATTTGAGAAACATATGAGTACAGGAGAAAAAAAAGAGAGAGAGGCAAACTAAACAACAGACTCTTAACTGTGGAGAACAAACTGATGGTTCCCAGAAGGGAAGTGGGTGGGGGATGGGTTATATAGGTCATGGGGATTAAAGAATGCACTTGTGATGAGCATCAGGTGTTGCATGGAAGTGTTGAATCACTGTATTGTACACCTGAAACTAATACTACACTGTATTTAACTAACTGGAATTTGAATAAAAACTTTTGAAAGAAAAGGTAAGAGTGTGAGACATAGGTTTCCAGCTGTAGAAAAAATAAGTCACAGAAATAAAAGGTACAGCACAGGAAATGTATGGGGTGCCTGGGTGGCTGAGTCAGTTGAGTGGCTGACTCTTGATTTCAGATCAGGTCATGATCCCAGGATCATGGGACTGAGCCCTGCATTGGGCTCTGCACTGAGCGTGAAATTTGCTTAAGATTCTTTCTCTCCCTCTCTGCCCTTCTCCCCCACTAGCACTGTCTCTCACTCTCTAAAAAGAAAAAAAAATAAAATAAAATTCCAAATAAAATATTTAAATAATCCAAAGGAAAGCAGAAAAGGAGAAATTAAGAGAGACTGACAGAGACAAACTGGTAAAATGTAGACCTAAATCTAACCATGTAAGTAATTACATTAAATATTAATGGATTATCTTCATGATCTTGAATAGGCAATGGTTTTTAGATATAACAGTAATACCACAAGCCACAATTGAAAAATATACAAATAGGACTTCATCAAATTTAGAAATTGTTGCACTGCAAATTATACCATCCAGAAAGTGAAACATAATCCATAGAATGGCAGAAAATATTTATAAATCATGAATCTCATTGGGTGCTTCTGTTCAGAATACAAGAAACTCTCCAACAGAAGTTATTCAATTTAAAAAGTAGGTAAATTATTTCAGTAGATATTTCTCCAGGGAAGATATAGAAGTGGCCAATAATTTTATAAAATAATGCTAATATCATTAATTATTGGGGAAATATAAATCAAAACTTCAGTGAGACACCATTTCACACTCACTAGGATGGCTATAAGACAGAAAATAACACGTATCGTTAATGATACAGAGAAACTGAAACCCTCACATATTGCTTGTAGGGATGTAAAACAAAAATCAATTGCATTAAAAAAATCAATTGCATTTTATATACTGGTAGCAAGTAGTCAAAAATAAAATTTAAGAATAAATTTCGTTTATAATATATCAAGAGACCTAAAATATTTAGGAATAAATTTAAGAAAGGATAAGGAAAACCTCTAAAATAAGCCATAACTGAGATAAACTTAATAAGATATAAGTAAGTGGAAACATATGCCATGTTCATTCATTGGAAAATTCACTATTATTAAGATATCTATTCTACCCATTTTGCTTTACATATTCAATGTTCTCCTAAAGAACCCAAAACTTTAAAGTTTGATGGAACAATTAAAATATTGAACTGAAAAGGAATTAGAATATACAAAGCAACATTGAAAGAAGTATAACATTTGGAAGCCTTACATCCCTTTAGTTCAGAATTAACAGTAAATCTATGTAATCGAGACTGTAAGATTAAACCACAAATATTAGGGAAAGTTGGGTAGAGGGAGAAAGATCAATGTAACACAATAAAACAGCTAGTAAAAGCACACAATTATATATTCATTTCATTTGCAACAAAAGCACCAAGATAACCCAATGGATTAAACTTCTTTTTCAAGAAATAGTGCAAGAATAGTTGAATATCCATAGGCAAAATTGAAATACTAAAACTATAAAGAAATGTGGAAAAATATAGCCATGACTTACGGTGAGCCAAGTATTTCTTTTTTTTTTTTTTTTAATTTTTAATGTTTATTTTTGAGGGAGAAAGAGACATAACAAGAATGGGGGAGGGACAGAGAGAGAGACACAGAATCCTAAGCAGGATCAAGGCTCTGAGCTGTCAACACAGAGCTGGACACAGGGCTCAAACCCATAAACTGTGAGATCATGACCTGAGCCAAAGTTGGATGCTTAGCTGACTGAGCCACCCAGGCTCCCCAGCCAAGTGTTTCTTATATGTCACAGAAATCAATAACTATGATAGCAAAAGTGTATGCATTACATAACTATATATGAGTGTATATTATACAATCACAGAGACTGGTTTGCAGAATAACATATTCCTACAGGTAAATAATCAAAAGAAAAATGACTTCTTAAAAAGGGGCAAAAGATTTATAGACACTTTGCAAAAGATGTTCTATAAATCATTAGGGAAATGGAAATTGAATTTACAACCCAACAAATGGACTGAAATTTTATAAAAAGATTGACAATAAATAATGTATTTGAAGATGTGAAGCAACTGTAATTGCATTTATTATTTATGAAAAATGTAAATAATATTGTTACTTTATAAGCATCATGGCAGTGTCTTAGTTTCTTCTAAAACTGAACATACACTTAGCATATGTCACAAGTTTTACTTCTAAGTATCCACTCATAAAAAATGAAACAAACATTTACATGAAAGCTTGTATACCAATATTCATGAAGATTTCATTCAGAAGTGTCACAAAGAGAAAACAGTTTCCATCAATAACATAATGGATAAACAAACTTGGGTATGTTCCTGTAATGCAATGCTACTCAGCAACAAAAAGAAACAAACTACTATTTCACACAAAAACATGAATCAATATCAAAAGCATCTGTTGTGTGAAAGAAAAATGCAAGTGAACATACTGTATGATTTTACTTATATGAAGTTCTTTACTAGGTGCAATTGACTAATAGTGGAGAAAGATTAAAAAACCAGTTGTAGGATGGAATTTGGGGAAATTTTCTGGAGCCAATGTAATATCCTATATATTTATAATGCATCTGGGCTTCACAGATGTAAGGATTTGTCAAAACTCAGCAAATGTACACTTAATATTTATGTAAGTCATTGTATGTAAAATTTGGAAGAAAAGAAGAAAATCAGTAAAGAAATTGGAATTTAGCTAATGTATTACATACTGATGCCTGCAAATTACTTTGAAACACATCAAAAGCTACAATGTACTTTTGGATCAAGCGTTGGATGAATGAGTATATACGTATAAGACAAAGCAAGTTCAGTAATGTTAATGGTAGTAAGTGGTAAATATGTTGGTGTTTGCTATAAAATACTTTTGGTTTTGCTGTTTGAAAAATTTCATAATAAGATTTTGGGGAAATTGTTTTAAAATCATGATTTTTGAGCTGTGAGTAGGTACTATAGAACCAATGAGGGAAAGAATGACAGGCAAATGAGAAAATAGATTAATAATGTAGATCCGATTCTGTGTCTCCCTCTCTTTCTGGCCCTCCCCCACTCATGCTCTGTCTCTGTCTCTCTCTCTCAAAAATAAACATTAAAAAAAAAAAGAAACTTAAAAAAGGGGCGCCTGGGTGGCTCGGTCGGTTAAGCATCTGACTTTGGCTCAGGTCATGATCTCACGGCTCATGAGTTCAAGCCCCACATCAGGCTCTGTGCTGACGGCTCAGAGCCCGGAGCCTGCTTCAAATTCTGTGTCTCCCTCTCTCTCTGCCCCTCCCCCACTCATTCTCTGTTTCTGTCTCTCTCTCTCTTTGTCTCTCTCTCTCAAAAATAAACATTGAGGGGCGCCTGGGTGGCGCAGTCGGTTAAGCGTCCGACTTCAGCCAGGTCACGATCTCGCAGTCCGTGAGTTCGAGCCCCGCGTCGGGCTCTGGGCTGATGGCTCAGAGCCTGGAGCCTGTTTCCGATTCTGTGTCTCCCTCTCTCTCTGCCCCTCCCCCGTTCATGCTCTGTCTCTCTCCCAAAAATAAATAAAAGTTGAAAAAAAAAATTAAAAAAAAAAATAAACATTGAATAAATAAATAAATAAATAAATAAATAAAATAAAGTAGATATGACTCCTTCTGGAAGTTTGCCGAGGAAGAAAACAGAAAAACATGTTCTTGAGCTTTGCTACTCACTTACTTATTTGTTGTTTCTTTTACTTTTATTGTTTTTTTTATTAAAAAATTTAATGTTTATTTATTTTTGAGAGAAAGAGACAGAGCATGAGTGGGGGAGGAGCAAAGAGAGAGAGACACTGAATCCAACACAGGCACCAGGCTCTGAGCCGTCAGCACTAGCCTGACATGGGGCTTGAACTCACAGACTGCAAGATCATGACCTGAGCTGAAATCAGATGCTTAATCGACTGAGCCACCCAGGAACCCCTGTTGTTTCTTTTATTTTGTCAAATATTCCTTTTGTAAAACCTGAGCATGTTGTAAACAATGGTAAAACTCTGAAGATGCAGGTACATGGTAAGATAATGGAAGAAGTGAGTGTCTTGAGAAGTCAGAATAGAATGAGATTATAAATGTCAGTGGAAAGACCAGCCCTGGTAAGGATGATGGCCTTAAAATCCCCCTGAGACAAATCTGAGAAGAGAAGAAAGAGATCCCTATATGGCATTTTTACAAATATTCTTTTTTTTTCTGCCTTCAGATTCAATTTTGTACTTATTAAAGTTGAACAGTATAGAAATTTGAAAAAGAGAAAATGAATATCTCCCATAACCATATCATTTCCCCATGAACAATTTTTGATAAACAGCATCAACTCTGTATTTTTCTGGGCATACATTAACATGCATAATTTGTTTATTTTTAATACTAATGGGGTCATAAATATATATTGTTCTTTATTTGCTTTCTTTAGTATGATTTGTCAGTTATGCATAGAGCTCTCTCTTTTTTAATAGCCCCACACAGAAGACTTCTTATATAGATCTTCCAAGTTTTATGTTACCAATTCATATGATATACATTTGAGTTATTTCTAATTTTAGTTATTATTAGAATGCTGCAATTAGTATGCCTGTCTATAAGCACTTCTTATTTTATTAGTATTTCTGTAGAAAAAAATTCCAGAAGTGGAATCCATACTAATTTTAATCTGAAAAGGAAATGTTGAAGGATCATACACCAAATAGTACTGATGATATTATCCCATAAGAAGCAAGAAAATTCATGAGCTGCCTATAAGGGGAAATGGCTGTGTACAGGACTTGACAAGAATGGAGAAGCTTTGGAACGACTAATGCCGTTATGACACTAATCTTGCAGCATTTTTTTATCCTTTTCCCTCTAAAGCCTTTCACAGCTTCTAGATGTTCCTTAATTCACCATCAAGTGCATTTTTCATTGCCATGAAAATGCAGTGGCTGACGGCAGAGCCAATCTTGCCATAGTCCTACCAACCTTTCCTTGTTCTTTTATTTGGATGCCATGTTAAGTTACTTTCTAAGAAGCCCTTTCAAAAGAGGAATAGCACACCACAGATCTGGAAAGTGTCTGATTTTTTTCACATTGACCTGAATGGGAGAAATACGAATTATTCAAGTCTGTCCTTGAGGTATTAGTAAGATGGTCTCATGCTGCAAATGCAAGTTCTCTTAGCCTGCATTACTGATTCGCCCAACCATCACGGCCAGATGTATTGATTGGCCTTGCCAGTCCTTATACAGTGGACTCCCAACCCTGAAATTGTTCTCATAGTAAAATATGTGTGTGTGTATGTTAAATGTTTGGATTTAGCCTAACAGCTAGATCTTTTTAATAGTTCTTTGCTTTCTACATTAGTTCATTAGATGTGCTTTGAGTCTGTGGTATGCCAAGACTAAGCTAATGGGCTTAGAATACAAGGAAGAGGGAAGACAGAGCATCTGGTTTCATGAAACGTTTGACCTAGTGAGGGGAAAGATGGAAGGTTGAAACACGTTATCTTGGAGGGACTCACCGTGCCACTGGGTTCATAGAAAGTTAAAAGGAAGGTCATATGAAATGAGAAGCTAGAGCAAAGTGAAAGAAAGCATAGAATGCTGGTGGAGCCAGGTTTTTTTCAGGAGAACTGGATATGAGGACTTGGAGGGAATCCTGTGAAGGAGAGACGAGCTATGTACAACAGAAGTATTGTAACAAAAAGATGACAGAATATGACTTCCTTTCACCTTATTTCCTCTTGCAGATAATGCACATATATAGAATTCTATATTTGGAGAAATCAGAGGACTTATTTACATTTTAAACAAAATATCTTGGATATGAAATTAGCAAAGAATTTATCCAAAGTTTCCAGTGGCGATAAAAATCAGTATGAGCATTTTTACTTACATTTGGCATTCGTAGGCAAATACATCAATATAATTTAGTCTTCATTCACCCTTCCACAGTGTCAAGAGAGAAAGTTACAAAATGAATTATAAATCAACTGTTTCTTTCTTTCCTAATGTCTTTGTTTAGAGAAGAACCTCTTTGCTATTTTTCAAACACACACACACACACACACACACACACACACACACACACACACACACAACACAAAATCCAAAACTAATTAGGTGCAGTTCATTGCCATTTCCAAACCAAGAGTAAAGTTACCAGTAACATTAATTAGCATAAAAATTGGCTGATTCTTATTATCTCTAAGTACTAAATCTTTTCTGTTTATACCTTTTGGATTTTTTAGGCAATGGGCTGAGTGAAACCTTATGAAACAAAAGGCTTGGCAGCTGCACATTTTAAATATGCAGAGACTTGACTAAGACTTGACTATTGTATACACAGAAATAATGTATAGAAAGATTGCTAGCCCATTATGTAGTCATGATGATCTGCTTTACCACCACATTTTCCACCATAGTGCAATTACACTGAGACCACTATTTAATCACATTTATCTATCTACTGTTAAACTGGGCATGACACTGTCAGTGCTGTAGAATCTTATAGCTGGATCTCAGCTTGCTCATGGAGTTTGGGAATTGCAAAACAGGTTGAAAGCAATCTTTCCTGTGAATTAATGAGGTACTCAGATCATCTGCACTCTCATCTCCATCGAACAGGTGCTAGAATGGCAAAAGGATAATTGTTTTAAATTTTGTTGTGCATTGTATTAAAATCATATTCTACAAGCAACAACATGAAATGCTAAAAAAGACGGTAAGAGGTCTAATACATGGCAGAATTAAAAATTTAACTCTTTGATGTGTGTGCATAAACTATTGACATTGCTTCTGCTAGCTTTTCATGCAAAATAAAATGGTTTTGATAATTAGGAAAAGAAACATACGTGTTCAACATATATTTATAGTTGACCAAAAAATGTATTGAGTGGTTACTCAATGGAAAACACTGTACTAGGCCCTGGGGATGCAAAAATGAATAACTTTGGAGAAAAATAAAATTTGGTCTGTGCCGACTATACCCTACTTTTTCTCCTCATAATTTTTATAAGCGTTATGTATATATATTTGTTTACTATTTCATCTTCTTCTCCCTTACAGGCTCTATTTTGTTTTTGTTGTTTGTTTGTTTTTAGTGGGTTGGGGGAGGCAGTGCATACAACAACATAAATTTATTGTCTCACAGTTCTAGAGACTAGAAGTCCAAAATCAAGGTGTTGACAGGGCCAAACTCCTTCAGAAGCCTCTAGTGGAGGATTTGTCCTAATCTCTTCCCACCGCTGGTGGCTGAATCACTCCAATCTCTGCCTCCATCTTTTTCTCTTAGTCTGTGGCTCTGTGTACAAACGTCTCTCTTCTTATGAGAACACTTGTCATACTAAATTTAGGTCCACCCTAATCCAGTATGACCTTGTCTTAACTAAGTATGCCTTCAGAGACCCTATTTCCAAATAAGCTCACATTCTGAAGTTCAGGTTGGGCATGAATTTTTGGAGGACACTATTCTACCTAGTATACTTACCATAGAAGAAATGACAGGCATAGAAACAGCATATATTAGAAGCCATCCTATTGCAATAAACTTTGGGGACTCAGAGAGGTGAGTCTTAAACAATGGACAATTCTCTTTCAGCATGAACTGAAATAAAGGGTCAGATATGACTTGTGCTTAAGGTGGTTCTTCTGTACTTTAAGGAAAAGGTGAGTAGATCCTCATGACAAATGTGGTTTGAAGAAAGGCTCTGTATTAATGCAGGCTCTATTTTGTTCACCAAGGATACCTATCAGTGAGCAGATTCTCAAATATATTAAAGAAGGGAGGGAGGGAGAGAAGGAAAGAAGGAAGGAAGGAAGGAAGGAAGGAAAGAAGGAAGGAACGAAAGAACGAAGGAGGGAGGGAAGGAGAGAAGAACGGACCTGTTCAATAGGATTTTGCTAGAATTTTCAAAGAGATACTTCCTGAAATCCAAGAAAATGTATGGGAACATCTAGCTCACTCTGGGAAAGGTTAAGAATGTTTCCCTAAGGAGATAAAATGTTGAGATTTTACATGTGTGAAAATATATTTATTTAGCCCTCATATTGCACAGTTTTGCTAAAGTATAAAATTCTAGTTTGGAAATGAATTTTCCTCACATTTAAAAAGATTTTGTTCCACTTTTTTCTAACTTCCCATCTTGTTAACAAGTGCAAAACCATTCTGAAATTTAACCACTGGGTATATATCTACTTTTTTTTCTGAAAATATTTAGATCTTTGCTGCCAGGAAATTTCTAGATAAAAAGTTTTAGGATGGTCTATTTTCTTCCATTGTTTGGGGGCACTTAATGTACATTTTCAATATGTAAATTCATACTTTTCAATTATACAGAATGTTCTTAAATTATTTCTGTGATAATCTCTTCTATTTCATTATAGTGAGGGGTCGATACCACAGAATCTAGAGTCACAGTCAGTGCCTGATTGCAGATTCAAGTTCTGTTCATACTAGCTGTATGGCTAGGGCCAACCAGCTTAACCTCTCTGTACTTAGAATTTTTCACCTGCCAAATGTAGATTGTAATAATAGTATCTCCTCATAGAATCGTTTCATATTTGAGCGAATGTTTTTTTGTTTTTGTTTTTGTTTTTGCAAAATGGTTAGAATAGTGTCCAGAGCTTAGAGATTGCTTTAGAAAGGTCTGCTATTACAGATACTGTCCTTCCGAATGATTTCTACACTTTTTCTTATTTCCTCTCCTTTGTTTTCCATATCTGTTTCTTTCATTTGGCTGTACTTTCTGAGCAGCTTCCTCAGCTATATCTTTGCATCATCTTATTGAGCTTTTCATTTGCGGTACCATATTTTCAATCTTTAGTTCTTTTTCCTGTCCTGCATGTTTCTCTTAGCACACTGCACTTGTTTACAGATGTAGTGTCTTATCTTATCTCTCCGAGGATTTTAATGGGAGGTAATTTTGTTATACTTGTACAGTTTACAGCAGTACAAGGCTTATTAGGAAAAAAGAATTGTCTCCTATACACATCTCCATTTCTCACAAGCCTAAAGTAACTACTTGCAGTGCTTTTAATTGTTTGTTTGTTTGTTTGTTTGTTTGTTTGTTTTGGTATTTGCCTATGCATCTCTAAGTAGTATATTTATACTGCTCTTTTTTCTTGTTTTAGAAATTACCTAGTCAGTTCCTACATAGAGTATAAAAATTTCCTCTTCTGTCCCTCACTGAACACACACACACACACACACACACACACACACACACACACACCCAATGACCTCTATCCCAATGTAGTTACAATTTTGGTTATATTGGTACATATATTTGAAACAGGGTGCTGTTGAAAAAAAAAACACACACCAGATAGAGAATAGAAGCAAGGCAAGATTTTATTCATGGCCGGGCCAAACCTGATCTCCTGATCTTATGGGGAAAAGTGCAGAGAATGGCCCCCAACAAAGGTAGCAGTGAGCTTATATGGATTTTAGCAAGTCAGAGTACATCATTATGTAGTTAACCAATTACAATTTACAGCATTTCATGGTAACCAATCATATTGTGACACACAGACGTTAGTCTTGGCGGGAACCTATCAATTTAAAGTTCTTTGTCCTATGAGGTTTTAAAATGACCAATCATACATTGGTTAGACACCTACAATACCATGGGGCAGTGAGTTTGTGACTTTTTACATGTTGGTCTTGCCTAGGCCAGATCTTGGTAGAAGGGGTGGGGGAGCATTTTGCAACCTAAGTTATCTATTTAGCAAGCAGGCAAAGTTACAGAAGCGAGATAGGGCGGTTAGTATTTTCTGATAACCCTAATAGGGAACTACATAAGCTTTTATCTCAATTATTCATGAAAGGTGAGTTTAAGCCAAACTTATATACAATAAGCTTTCTGATATCTTATAAGTTGATCTATTACATATTAATATGGCTAAACAAATGCTATTTATAGGTGAGTCATACAGTGCTCTAAAATTATTTCACTTTCAAGTGCATATTTATTCTTTCTACACTTCTTACACTTAACTATATTATCATTTTGGTTTGCTTGCTTGGTTAAACAATAGTTTTTTGGGGTTTTATTTGGTTTTATATTTTAATTTCCTTATGACTCATCCCTGAACCTTCCCACCAATTATACGAATCGCTTTCCAGCCTTCCAGATATATCATACATATCAATTTGATCTTATTGTAGACATCTTTCCTGGGATCTCATGAACTATTGCATTCTGGAGATGTTACTCCCCAGGTCTGCTGCACAGCCATTATCCTGGGATCTCCCTTCCTTCCTTCCATCTTGGGAGTTCCATTCATCTAAGGATGATTTTCTACATCTCAGGGTATGATCAGTTTCCTTTCTCCTATCTGAAAATTAAGGCCCACCTAATAAATATATGCAGGTAATGTTCTCTAATGGAACACTCCAAACGAATCAATTTTAAGTGATGTCCTCTGTGTCCAAGCCTTGTCCAAGCCCTCAGCCTTTTTAGTGGTTCACTCTTCAACATAAACAAGTGGTCACATGTTCATAGACATCTGAGAAAAAAGACTGTAACATGAAAGAAAAGGGCCAAAACAATCAACCAAGCAAACTTAGCTGAGAAAGAGACTAGGCAGAGGTGAAAATTTCATGTCTAAAACTGAAAAATCAAGACATCGTAACATACTGCTCAAGAATAGATCCAGTTTTCAATAAGGCTGTAAGCTTATATTATTTGAGAGCCTCTCTTTAAGAAAAAAACCAGGGGTGCCTGGGTGGCTCAGTCACTTGAGCATCCAACTTCAGCTCAGGTCATGATCATAGTTCCTGGGTTTGAGCCCCGAGTTGGGCTCTGTGCTGACAGCTCAGCCTGGAGCCTGCTTCAGATTCTGTGTCTCTCTCTCCTCTGCCCCTCCCCTGCTCGCACTCTATGTCTCTATGTCTCTCAAAAATAAACAAACATTAAAAAAGGAAGGAAAGAAAAAATCAAAATTATGAATTTAAGACAGAGGTACAAAAGGGAATATTACTTAGAATAACAAAAGATAGGCTTTGCAAGGATCTCATCCAACTGAGTGTATGGAAACTTCATTATCATTAAAATAAATCAGCATCTGATGAACATGCTATCTAGAAATGTGGAAATAAATAAAAAATAAACATTTAAAAAGTCTGTTTTCTTCTTTTAATAGGGAATGAGAATATTTCTTCATATATTTTGAGTATTTACCTTTTTTTAAATTTTTTAATGTTTATTTTTGAGGGAGAGAGAGAGGGCACAGAAGTGGGGGAGGGGCAGAGAGAGAGGGAGACACAGAATCTGAAGCAGGCTCCAGGTTCTGAGCTGTCAACATGAAGCCTGACACGGGGCTTGAACCCACGAACCACAAGATCATGACCTGAGCCAAAGTTGGATGCTTAATGGACTGACCCACCCAGGTGCCCTGAGTATTTCCCTTTTAAAATGATATGCATATTTAATAGTTATGAAATCTTCTGAAGAAACTGTCAGAAAATAACGTTTATGTACACAGATATAATGATATAAGGTAATTAACCAAAACTGGTTAAGTCTAGGGAGACTCACCAAGTATGGGCTAAGGAGAGCAGTCAGCCTAAATGTTTTACAAGAAAACCCTGGTGTTACAGTCTTTTTTGTTTTGGCTTTAACCTTAATCTTTATTGACTGATGATGCTTTTAAATCCTTATCCAGGAGTGGCATAGCTGAGTTAGAGTCCTACCCAGGCATCTGAAAGCAGTGTGTGTCCATATAAAAATCATTATAATGCATTTGTTCTGCTCTTCTTGTAATAGAAGCCAAGGATTCCTTCCCCATGAAGGAGATAAAAATGCAAACACTTAAAAGAAGTTCATTTGAATGACAGTATAGTATATGTTAAAAATATATCTTTATATTAGTCCATTAGTGAATTGATTCCATTTGCTTTGTAAGTATAAGCCTCAAACCAGTTATTTATCTCTTGCCAGACTTATTAAAAGTTAAAGAATTACTTAGACGTACCTTCATGGTTGTACATATGTAACCTTGAAAGATTCAAACTTTAAAACTTTTTACATTTTTTAAAGACCTAAGTGCAGTCTCTAATCCTAGTAATAACCTTTGAGGAACTTAGTATTAATTTTTATAACTTAGCAATAATATTAGACGCATAAATGCATGCTCTAATTTGCAACATAAAAAGGAAAACACAATATTTTCACTTAAGTACGAATGTTCTGTATTTTCTAGCTGCACTTTAAAAAGTCACTAAGTACCCCCCACTGGAATAAACAAACAAAGGAAACAAAAAAAGTGTATGGTTTTCCAGTTATTACTATACTAATATCCTGGCATATTTTATAAAATATTTTACTGATTGTTTTTCATATTAAGAAATTGGGGCTTCATTTGCTCTGCACTAAGGTTGTCAGACAATAGTTATCTTATGCCCTTCAGTTCTTTTCCTAAGAGTGAATGGTTAGTGGTCTTTTCTCTTTTACACTTGACTGTGTCTTCTTCCCTTCTAATAACAGAGACCACTGGACTTTTCCCACTGGGTATGTGCCTTATGTCTGAAGATCCACTCACATTCTCAATTTAATCTCAAATCAAGCAAGAAATCATGACCAGATTCACAGTTATGGAATTTAGCTCAAAAGTCCATGCTCATAACCATGATCTTTTGTCATTTTACAAACATCCTTTGTTACAATTACATTTGGAATCCAGGATTAATTTCTGCATGCCAAAGTTTCCCCCCAAATTTTCCTGAATTGTTTGACTATAAAGGGCAGTGTGGGATTTTTTAAAAGTAGACATTTTTAAGAGCTGTTTTTAGTTGATGGCAACATTAAGCAGAAGATACGTAGATTTCCCAAACAGCCTCTTTGCCTACATCCACACTCCCTTCCCCATTACCAAAATCCTGCACCAGAATGGTATGTTTGCTATAACCAATGAACCTCCATTGTCACATCAATATTGATGCATTTTTGGAGTGGTGGTGGGGGTTGATAGCTGATGGTCCTGAAAGAATCCTTGAGAAGTCTTTGGTGCAAAAAGGTGATTTTATTAAAGCACAGGGACAGGACCCTCAGGCAGAAAGAGCTGCACTGGGGTTGTGAGGAGTGACCTATTATATACTATGGAGTTGGGGGAGGTAAGTTTTCCAAAGGATTTTCATATGCTAAAGAGGACTGACTCCAGAGATTCTGGAGGCCTGTCTATTGTCAAGCTAAGGTTGTTTTTCCCTCTAGCAAAGCATTAACATTAGGACAGAAGGAGTTCCTGGAGAAATGTTATACTCAGCCTGCCTCAAGTATTTGTCAATGGACTACAAGTTATAAAGGAATTTAGTTTTATTTACATTTCTTTGCCTTTGTTCCCCGCATCACTATGGAGGGGGACAGTGATGTTAGGACTCTAGGAAAGTAAGTCTATAGGTTTCTGAAGATTGCCTTTTTTTCTTGTAAATCATTAAAAAACAGTTACAAACTGGTAGAGATTCCCATCCTGAATGACTGTGATTTCTATCACTTAGCCATTTGTTTTTCCCTTCCCTTTGTTCTTGGACAGCCAGGAGTGCCTGAGGAATATCACACCTATCCCACCCACCCGAGGGGGTTGGGGGCTTGCCTTATGCTCCCTCATCAACTGTCACCCAGTCTGTAGTTTATATTAGGGTTCACCCTTGGTGTTGTAAATTTTATGGGTTTTGATAAATGTGTAATGACATTTATCCACCATTATAGTATCATACAGCAGGACACAAATTTTTGTCCATATGATTACTTCTCCTGGGGCACTTTGTGAGTGGGCTAATCCCCACTAAGATCCCCTGAATAAAGACCCCCTGCCAGCCTGGACTTCTAATTATGGCCTACTCCATTTTTCTTCGTCTGTACTCAACCCACCTGACAAGACTCCACTACTTTTTATGTTGATCTTATGTGGAATTAGGCTGACACTGCTTATGATCTTTGACCATTGTGACTTACCTCCCTTTCCCTACATCGTGTTTATACAGTGCAGTTTGGTCAGCTTCTATTTGCAGCCATCTGACTCCATTGGTCCTATAGTTTTGGGTACTAACTACCTCTTACTTTTCATACATCAAGGTTGCTTTATCCCCGGATTTTGATATGGTCTTGAATACACCAGCAGTAAATTCAAGAGAACAGAAGAAAAATTACCATTTATTTTGAAATTAAACTTACCTGTTATTTTTAGTAGTTTATTGTGATCATAGAACAGAGTAAACAACATATATTATTTCAGTAATGAACATTAGAGACTCAAATTTTATTTTAAGTACTGCTACCTTATTTGGACTTTGTACACTCTTGGGAGCTGTCTCATCCAACAGAGCATAATATCATAGAATCTTAGATTTGAGGGATCTTGAAGAGTATGCAGTTTTCTACACGTGTTCCATGTGAGGATGTTGAACCTCATTGGTGAATGGGAGTTGTCCAATATCATTCAGTTAGTTGACAGCAAAAGGACTAAAATCTACATCTCCTTTTTCGTGGCTTAGTGTCTTTTCCCTTATTTATAAGGTAAGTGGTTTGAAAAAGAATGCAGGCATGGAAGCAGAAGGTCAGAGGACTTACATTCCAGAGAGCCTGACCATATTAAGTCTGTTGAATTCACTAAGGTTAAAGTCTAGCTGATACAATTAGAAATGTGTATTTGGTCTTTGTTTCAGGTTCCTCGCAAACAGCTACCAAAATACTTGCAATCTCCAGAGTGATGAGTGTTTTGTATACTAATGAGATGGCTGATGGCTGGGGTACAATAGATAACTTCAGGAGTGGGGTGGTTACCAGAAATACTAAGGCATGATTGGAGGGTTGGAACATTCAGTCCTATCCCCCGACCTCCAGGGAGAGTAGAGTGCCCAGAGATTGAGTTCAATCACCAATGACTAATGATTTAGTCAATCTTGTCTACATAATGAAACCCCAATAAAAACCCCTGAATGCTGGGATTTGAACAGCTTCTGGGTTGATGGATGTACCCCCATATTGGGAGGAGGGTGCACCCCATATCCATAGAGAAAGAAGTCCCTGTGCCCAGGACTATTTTTGTTCTTTGCCCCATATAGCTCTTTCTAAGGCTGTTTATTTTTATCCTTTATAACAAACCAATAACAGTAAATAAAGTAATTCTCGGAGTTCTGTGAGTAGTTGTAGCAAATTATTGAACCCCAAAGGAAGGTCTTGGGAACCTCTAATTTATACGTGGTCTTCAGAAGTGTGGGAGGCTAGGACTTAGAATTGGTGTCTGATGTAGATCGCGGTTCTGTGAGAATGAGCTTAAACACTAAGACCCCTCCTTAAACTGTGGGGATCTGTGCTAACTCCCAAGTAATGTCAAAATTGAATTGTAAGTCACCCATTCAGTATCAGGACACTTGGAGAATCGTTTGCTGTAGGGGGGGAAAAACCACATATTTGGTGTCAGAAGTGTTATGAATGAAAACACAAGAGTCTGATTCTCAGAACTCCAGATTCAAAAATGTGACTTTATGAATATTCTCCTCAAAGATCACACTCTATGATGGCAGACATGATAAAAAATCAGGCATGTCAATTTCTTAATTTATAGTGGAATTTTCAATGACAAGAAACAGGTAATTTTTATCCAGAGTTTCAAAGCATTTTTAGATTGAAAATTTAGCAAGCTATTTAAAAACTAATATATCTAGTGAGTGTTGATCAAAAAGTAATTGGTGTTTGCTTCCTTTATAAAAAGGTTTTATCATTAAAGATGCTTCTAATGTCTTCCACCTGAATAGACCCTTCATAAGTGATTTAACCCTACAAATAGAAAGAATTTCTGGATTGTTGACTTGTTCATTGATGCCTTAATATGTTTGCTACATAGAAGGATACATATATATCCATGTTATGAGAACATTCTGCTCTTTATTATAGGAAACGCTCTTTGTTGGACTAAAAAAAGTAAATAAGTAAAAAAAAACACATTAGTCTGCAGTAGTTTTTATTTTATTTATTTATTTTTTTGATGTGCAAAACCCTGCTTAGAAGGATATTATGATTATTTCAAGCAAAGGTAGCATGTATGCACGCACAAGTGCTAAATCTTACCTTGTATTAAGTCTACTCATGGTAAATATTACAGTCAATGCAAGCGATTGAAAAGGGACGGTGCTATTTTATAATGTTTTATTTAACATTAATTATAATGAAGAATGAAAACCTTGGTGTGTGTGTGTGTGTGTGTGTGTGTGTGTGTGTGTGTGTGAATGCACGATTTTATTAAAACCAAGTTCAGATTTATAGATAAGGGCACAATTGTGTTATGAGATTGCTTCGGTTTTTAACTGAACCACTGTGATTATAAATAAATATCCAGCAAGATTGCATTCCTTTCTTGCTAATGACGAACCCTGCAAAGGTTAAAAAAAAAAGGATGATTTGTTTGGATAATTGATAATTATTTCACTGACTCTCCCTCCCAAAGCTCTGATGGGGCATGGTACAAAATGCTGAATCCTTTTTCTATCCAGGCACATTGTAGCAACAGATGTACCCAGCCATTATTACGAATGGAAACATACCAATCAGTGTGGCATGGTTCCCGACTTGCCCCCAGAGCCAGCAAGGAACACCAACACTGCCTGAAGAATAACACCGTCTGTCCAACAGTCAAACCCCACCTAAGATTTTGGATGGAACTAAACATTGCATGTGCATAACAGACTTTAAGTAAGACAAATTCTTCTTGAATCCAACCCAAGACACTTACTTGACAAATGCCTCAAATGTTATTGTGAAAAGTCAGCTTCCCCGACATTAGTGTTCTTCCAACAGTGGCTCTGGCTGTTTCACGTATCCCAGCTCATTTAAGTGTCTCTGTGTTCCCTCTAGAATGTTTTGTTTAAAATTACTATATGCTGCCAAGAAATGAACAGAAATTCCGCGATGATGGCCCCTGGCTTACTCTACTCTCACTCCCTCGCTCTCTACTAAATCCAGGACGTAAGCCGCACTGCTGTTCGTGTGGTTTCTTTAAATGCATATTTGAGGGGCGCCTGGGTGGCGCAGTCGGTTAAGCGTCCGACTTCAGCCAGGTCACGATCTCGCGGCTCGTGAGTTCGAGCCCCGCGTCAGGCTCTGGGCTGATGGCTCAGAGCCTGGAGCCTGTTTCCGATTCTGTGTCTCCCTCTCTCTCTGCCCCTCGCCCGTTCATGCTCTGTCTCTCTCTGTCCCAAAAATAAATAAAAAACGTTGAAAAAAAAAAATTTAAATGCATATTTGACCAAATTAATTACCTGTTTAAAATTCTCCTATGCCTCCTCCCCCTTTAACTCTTACTATACCAATACAAGATTTCACGTACTTTAGCTTCATATACAAATGTCATAAACTGGTCCTTAATTATCAATCAAAAATGTTAATATTCATTTGAAGAGCAGTAATCTAAATTATTTATGGTTTATCTGCAAATACTGAGCCACAAAACTCTTTGTCATTACAAAACCTTTCTGTCTAGCATGCTCAGACAGGGTTTCCATGGGTCTACTTAATGGCTTAATGGCATGTTTAATGGCATGTTTAATGGCATGTTTAATGGCTGAAATTTCACTCATCTGCCCTTCATGTCTGTCTGTCTACCTATCTATCTATCTATCTATCTATCTATCCATCTACCTACTTACTTTGTCAAAACAGATAAGGATCTTAAAGGTAACTATAAAATATTATTGTTCTTGACTCCAAAAGCAAGTGGAATCATGTAAAAGGGTTTAAGAAAAATAAGTTTCTTAAATTATGTCCTTCTGAACAAATGGCTCCACACAGAATATGTAGAAAGGATCGGAAGTAACACTTTGTGTGCAATATCTGAATATTTTGTTAAATATAGAAATATTAAAGTCAGCATTCTAACATTATTTCCATGTTTACTAAATAAATGATACTCTACAGGGATTAATCAAAAATAAAATATTCAAAAATTTAATACACTTTGACCCAAGGATTTTATTTCTGATAATCTTTAATAAAGACATCATTGCAATACCAAAAAAGGTTTCATACACAATAGCATTTAATGCACTAATAGGGGAATATTATTCATTAAAAATTTAGGGAAAATTATAATATCATTAAAACACTGATATATATAATGAAACAAAGGTGTTTTTAAAAATTTATTTTAATGTTTATTTTTGAGATAGAAAGAGAGAGCATGAGCAGGGGAGGGGCAGAGAGAGACGGAGACACAGAATCTGAAGCAGGCTCCAGGCTCCTGGCTGTACAGAGACAGAGGGCTTAAACCCACAGTCTGTGAAATCATGACCTGAGCCAAAGTCGGACACTTAACCAACTGAGCCACCCAGGTGCTCCAAAGTTTTAAAGTTATATATGACATGTAATCTCAATTTTACAAGTATATCCAGACGCAACTGAAATAAATTACACGAAACTATTAACAGTGGTTGCATTCTATAATGAAATGTGAAATTTTTCATTTTTACCATTAACTATTTTTCAAAGTATCTTTAAAGTGTGTATAAATTTTATATTGCAAAAAAAAAACACACTTCATTTTTAAAAAGGGCAATTAGGGACACCTGGGTGGCTCAGTCCTTCTATGCATCCACCTCTTGATTTCGGGTCAGGTCATGATCTCGCGGTTTGGGAGTTTGAGCCTCGCGGAGCCTGCTTGGTGTGTTGTATCTCTCTGTCTCTCCCTCCCTCCCTCCCACACACACTCTCTCTCTCAATATAAATAAACTTTAAAAAATTAAAAGTAAAATAAATGAAAGGGAAGGTTATGTAGAATGGAGGCAATGCAGCAGTTCTACATGAACATTTAGAGGATTCAATCATTATCTGTTTTAGTCTTCCAAAGATTAGTCTCCTCTAAATTTTATTTAAATAGATTGATTAACAAGTATGCAAAACAAACTTTTTGGTCTTGTTAGATTTTATGGCTTCATTGGGTTGGAAACAAATCTACTGGAAGTTTGGTTTGGGAACATGTTACAGCTGCATTATTGGAAGGTAACTTACTAAAGTGCATTGGTAAATGATTTCCTCACAAATTAGAAATATACACTCTCATCGTCATCTGTTAGAATTCCAAGCATATACAGAGAGAGACTCCATCTTATCCAAATAGACAAATTAAAGGATTACTTAAATTAACTTTTATTTTTCACTTGAGGCTACTCTTTGTTCAAACTTTCCACAGTTTTTGAGATAATTGAGATTTTATAGAGCATTTTCATGTTAAAAATTGAAGAGGTCATGTAATTTTGATATTTCTCTGCAGAAAATGTCTCCCTAACATTAGCAGTCAACTGTTATAAAACCTTTCATTTGAAAATCTAAAGGAGTTTTGCAAATTTGATTCATCACAACACAGTGAGTTCTCTTATTTAATCAGCTACTCCTCTCTGATTATATAGTTCAGATTAAAGTCCCAGTTAATGTGGAAACAGACCGTAAACAATTGGCCCTAAATGATCCAATAAAACGCAGATTTGCAAAAGAGAAAATTATATATTGGGATTGAAATAGCAAAGCCCAAAACCTTTGACTTACCAAGAAAAATAAAAAAAAAACGTCTGCACTCAAATCTTAGAATTATGAAAACCTGTTCTTTTATCTAGAAATGTATCCACATGTATTTTGCCTTATATCAATTAAAGAAATATAATAATAATAACAATGGCCACTTCTTGAGCACTTAGTATGTCCCAATATCTATACTCTTGCATTATTTATGGGTTTAAAAATACTAAGTGAATTATTCCATTTAATTTTAAATAAATGTTATTGAAGTACAGCATATATACAAAAAATGCATGTCAAAAGTGGAGAGACCATGACTTTTCACCAAATATACATGCTCTGTAACAACCATCGATATTAAGAAGCAGAGCATAAGTAGTACTCCTAAAGCAACTTAATATTTTCTTTCAACCATTAACTCTGCTATATTAGCAACTATACTTCTGATTTCTATCACCATGGGTAGAATTATGTTATGTATGATAGTGTGACTGAAATAATTTTTCATTCAACATTGAACTTAAGAAATTCACCCACATTTTTGTGTGTAGGCATAATTTTAAATTCTTATTTCTTCTAGTATTTCACTGGATAATATTACAGAGGTTACTTATCCAGTCTCCTAGCGATGGATATTTGGATGTTTCTAAAATTTTGACTTCAAGTAATAATGTTGCTATGAGCATTCATATATATTCAATTTTAGTAGATACTGTTAAGAGATTTCTGAAGTGGTTGCACCAATTTATACTTTCACCACTGGTGGGACATCAACCTTGGTACTATTTATCTTTTTATATCAGGGGTTGAGAACGTTTATCCTTTTTTTGAACTGTGTGTGTTCAAGTTATTAATAATACGTATATGTACATAATATACTCTAAGGCTTTCTACTCTTTAAATGTTATATTTTAATAAATAAGAATTCTTAAATATAGGTAGATTTTTCATATTTTGGTATCATGGCTCTGCACTATGTCCTGATAAACACATCTTTACCTAGTCTAAGATCATGGAGATATTCCATTATCTTATAAAAGCTTTTTTCTTTTACCCTTTATGTTTACATATACAACAGGAATTATTTTCTGTAGGTGGTGTAAAGCTTTTACATACTCCATGATTTATTTATATATGAATTTGGAAAAATATAGATTGATATTTATAGGGAAGTATTTCAAAGGTCATTCTTTCTATATCCTACAGTTTTGTATTAGTCACAAATCAAGTGATTATGTGTGTTCTGTTTCTGGACATTATTCTATTGATTTGTCTATTCCTGTGCCAAAACCACTGTCACTGTTGTTGTTTTATAAATAAGTGTCAATACCTGCTCATGCAAACCTTTTAGTTTTGTTCATTTTCAAGATGATATTTTCAGTTCTTGGCCCTTTATGTTAAAATTTTAGAATCAGCTTGTCAGTAATGACGAATTAACAGTGCTAGGACTTTGAAGGGTTTTCAGTGAATCTACAAAGAAACAGGGGGTATTAACATCTTTACAATATTGCCTCTTACAATCTGTGGACATGATTTATACCACAGTTTGTTTACAACTATTTCCCCCTGAAAGGAGGAAATTACTGAAAGTAACTAATGTAGATTTCTGCGTAACAGTTTTGTATACATTAAGATACAATGTACACACATTTTACTAATTCTGGGTGTTCGAATTGTAATGCTACTGCAAATAGTATCGTTAAAAATTATATTTTTTCTGATTCCATGTAGCATGAAGTACTAAATGTCAAATATAATCTTGACTCAAAGTGAACTTTAATGAGTGAAGGATATTTGTTGCCAGATCAAGAGAGAAACTCTGGGCCACGATTTCTTTTGAAAAAGGTAGCATTATTTACATACTTTGTGATTCTAAATTTTTAGCATTTTAAATATATCATTTAATTGTCCTTTGTGTTGCATTGTTTCTGTAGAGAATCTATCAGATTTATTGTTGCTTCGTTGAGGTACAGTGTTGTTTCCCTTCCCTCTGGTGGCTCTTTTTACTGGGTTTTTTATTTGTTTGTTTGATTCATTAGGTCAGAGATAGAAAATAAAGATATAGATATGCCTACATATGTATATATACATATTTTCTCACACATTTATACACATATAAATATATGTGTCTAAAACATGTACATTATATATATCATATATGTATGAATATAAAATGTATAATATATATGTAGATATAATGGATATTTTCTCATACCCTTATAAATATATACATCTATACATATACACACATACCCACATGCATATTACTCAGAAACACACACCCTCACACACACACACACACACACACACACACACACATTGATATGAACTATGAGTTCACACCAATTACAATTTAATACTTCCAAATATAATTTAACACCACAGGAGTCTTTCAGATTTTCCCACTTTTTTAAGTTTATTTATTTGTCATGAACCATGAGATCGTGACCTGAGCCGAAATCATCAGTCATTCAACCGACTGAGCCACCCAGGGGCCGCCCCCCTTCCCATTTTTATAATTCCTTTCTCTGACAGTAAGAAACCTGGCTGACATCGCCTTCAGTTTACTTAACTGATCATCCCTCCACCGTTGTTTTCAACACAAGTCTGTGTCCACCACTACCTCCCAGTGAAGAAGCTTCTCACACTCCTCAGACACCGATGCTCTGATCTGCGTGGTACCCTTCTCACTTTGCTTTGGCTCCAGTACCTCTGGACTACAGTTGACTCTCCTACTTTTATAGGTACCCTTCCCCCTCACCCCATGGGGCTCCGACGTCAGTGCTGGGCTGTGCAGTTGTCTTTAATCCCGTGCAGGTACCCCCTCATTCACTAGGTCTTTGAAAGGCTTCTCTGGGTTGCTACTGCTCCCCTACATGCATGCTCCCCACATCTAGCACAGGCTCCAAAATTCTGCTTTGAGCTGCAGCCACTGACCTTATGAGGTTCGGTTCAACTCTTGCTCACCTTGTTGGTAGGGTACAGCCTTTAAGGAGTATTTAACCTACTCTAATCCCTCCTCCGGGTCAGTCCTGAGCTCCACTTTTTCTCTCTGTAGGAGCACAAGGCTATTAAAACTTCTGTTTAGGCTTTCAGCTCCTTTCTGCAGGATCTCTTAAAGCCCTCACGCTACATCTTACGAATGGCAGATGCCTCCATGGGCAAAGCTTAGAGTGACTGCCCTCCGTCTTCTGCCTCACTTCCTTCAAGTCCTCCCTGCCTTGAAAGCCCCAGATTCAAATTTCTACCTTCCTAGTCTTATGACATTATCAAAAGGTCTGCCAGTTTTTTGCCTGGATTCTGAATCTTCTGCTATTCTGTAATTAATTCACTGACTGTCCAGGAGAGAAAATCAGCATAGAGAATTCTTTAATAAACTTCTTTCTCTCAGAGATCTTGGCCCTACAACCTCGGACTCATTTGGCAGCTTTCCAGTATGTTCAAAAAGTACATTTTTATTCAGTTTTTCTAGTTGTTCTTGATGAGGGTGGTCTGCTACAAGTTATTCCATCATGGTCCTGTTTCAATTAATTTTTACAAAACCCAATGGGATGCATTTTATAGCAGACATTTTAAAAGAAAAGAGAACTGAGATACAGGAATGTACTATTATCATGGTCACAACATCCAGCGAGATCTGGATCTCAACCTCAGCCATCTGACTTTAGAAGTATTGCTGTTAATACTGTACCTTTTATCACCATAAGTCAGTGTCTTCTCTTACTCTACATTTATTCTAGATTTGCAAGTAGTCTGTATAAACAGCCCACAACTAAGAGGAAGAATTAATAAAAAGTGAAAAAAAGGGGCGGGGGGAAGCTGTCCATTATCAAACTGACTCAACAGAAGAAGTGATGCACTTGTTTGCCTATTGGAGGCCTTATCTATGTCAGTTTCTTCATTTGTCACTATTGACAGTGGGGTGGATAATGCTTTGTTGGGAAACAACTAGCCTGTGCCCTGGAGGATGTTTAATAGCATCCCAGGCTTCTACCCACTAGATGCCAGCAACATCCTCCAGTTGTGATGAGCAAAATGTCTCCAGACAATGCCAAATGGCCCCTGGGAGGTAGAATCACCCTTGGTTGAACACCATTGACTTATAATAAAAGATAATTTTACAAATAGGGTAGGTCATTTGTATCAAACTCCTAATACATTCCCTCTGTGTTGGTTTGGAACTGAAAAGTACAACTTAATTTGTTTTTCAAATTCCCACTAAATCTGAAGGACCATAAAACTCAAATTCGACAAGATACATGCAGTGGGATCTGCACAAGCAGAAATAAGACAAAATAGATGAGAAACAGCGGCAAGTGCATTACTGGTTGTGTCCTTCTCTGAATAGAAATCTATAAAACAATAAATAAGCTGCCACGTTCAGCATAGCTTAGCCTTGTCTTTCATAATTCCCCACAGTGTGCTTAGAGGAAAAGAGTTTAATTCCTATTGAACTTTTATCCAAATTTAGTAAAAAGCAATATAAATCTTTCTCGGGCCCTTTGCGATTCCCCTACCTGCCACATCATCACTCTTTTGCTTGCCAGTATAAAGAGTTTGGCTTTTGTTTTCAAGAAGGTTGGAAGCTGTCACTTATGCTGCAATTATGAAAAATGTGCTCTGAATTTATTTCAACCAGGCGGGAATAGGATCCTGACATAGGCAAGAACTTTTCAACTCGGAATCAGGTCAACTGCCAAATAATTGCATGTAGCTCCTTCAGAATAGCAACTTTTGTTCACTCACCTTTTCATTTCTAACCCTCCCACAGTGCCTAATATGCACTGGAACAAATATAGTAGTCCCCCCTCCCTTATGGATGGTTTTGCTTTCCATGGTCAACCAGGGTCTGGAAGCACATGATAATGCTTCTGACGAATTGTCAGAAGGTTCATAGCACCCTAACGCTATGTCACAATGCCTATGTCATTTACCTCACTTCCTCACATCACATAGGCATCTTCTCATCCCCACCATCACAAGAATGGTGAGTATAGTGTAGGAAGATATTTTTAAAGAGAGAAAGAGACCACATTCACATAACTTTGATCATAGTATATTAGTATATTGTTACAGTTGTTCTATTTTATTATTAGTTATTGGTGTTAATCTCTGGCTATGCCTAATGTATAAATTAAAATTTATCATAGGTGTATATATATATATATATATATATATATATATATATATATATATACAGGAAACAATAGAGTATATGTAGGGTTCAGTAATATCCAAGGTCATCCTTTTGGGGGTCTTGGAACATACCTCCCACAGATAAGGAGTGACTATTGTACTAACTAATATGTATCAAGTACTTTCATAAGTAAAATGAATAAGTAAATAAATGTTCAAAGAATATATTATCCTTAGTGACTTTGATAAAAAAAATATATGAATTCACACACCACACACACACACACACACACACACACATACACTTAAGATACTTTAATGTGACTACAAGATTCTTCCTTTAAGGAAGAACTTTTGCCCTAAGTATAGTCTATTGCATTATTGGAAGCAGTCAGTGAACTATATTCTGAGTTTTTACTGTATAATAATGACACCGTGTTTGTTACTTTTATAAGCTCCAATAGATACTCATTTGTAAGTTTAAAAAATATATTCAGGGGCGCCTGGGTGGTGCAGTCGGTTAAGCGTCCGACTTCAGCCAGGTCACGATCTCGCGGTCCGTGAGTTCGAGCCCCGCGTCGGGCTCTGGGCTGATGGCTCAGAGCCTGGAGCCTGTTTCCGATTCTGTGTCTCCCTCTCTCTCTGCCCCTCGCCTGTTCATGCTCTGTCTCTCTCTGTCCCAAAAATAAATAAACGTTGGAAAAAAAAATTTTTTTTAAATAAAAAATATATTCAGAACACAAGGGCAGAAAACTGCCCACATAAATCTAAACATTTTGGGATGTGACAGATAAGAGAAGTAATGCTGAAAATAGTTACAGATATTTCACTTTAGCTGAAAGGCAAAAGAAGAAACACCTCATAACATATAAAGCCACAGTCACTCTATGAAAATATATAAATTCAAAATTACCAACATCAAAGAAAAGAATAAACAGATACATCACTTATGCAATGCACCTGCATCATTAGTCATCACTAATGAAGATTTGCTTTTGAATCAATAGAGAAAATAGGAGTTCATGCAAAATGTGTATATCTTTGTTATACAATACATGTCTTCTGTTTTTAAAAATTTGTAATCTACCTTTTCTGCCAATATAATCAGTAAGCAAAAAATGCTAACATCTACAAAGAGAAGCTAAATGACATGCAAAAAGTTACCCTAAACAAAATACTATTCATAGATATCAAGAACTCTTAGACTGTCTTGGTCCATTCAGGCTATGAAAGGATACCACAGACTGGGTGGCTTTAAAAAACAAATGTTTTTCTCACAGTTCTGGAGGCTGGAAATCCAAGAGCAGGGCGCCAGCATGGTTGGGTTGTGGTGACAGCCTTCTTTCACATTACAGGTGGCCATTTTCTCCTTGTATCCTCTAATGGCAGAGAGCAGAGAGAAGCAGGCTCTCTCTTGGGATTCTTACAGGGGCACTAATCCCATTCCCGAAGGTTCCGCCCTCATGACTTCAGCTAATCCTAATTAATTTACAAAGACCTGACCTCCCCATACTATCACACTGAGAGGAAGGGTTTCAACATATGAATTTTGAGGGGGGAACCACAACATTCAGTCCATAACATGGATAATATTGGGTTTGGGTTCAGCCATATTCTTCTGCATGCATTTCATTAGATTTCCCTTTCTCTGACTTTGCCTGTACTCTTTCCCTTGCTGATTCATGTTAAATCTTCTTAAAAGGTTTTTGGGTTTTGTTTTTCAATCCATAATTAAATATACCTTCTCTTGGGAGCACCTGGGTGGCTCACTCAGTTAAGTGTCCAACTTTGGCCTGGGTCATGATTTCACGTTTTATAAGTTTGAGCCCTGCACTGGGCTCTCTGCTCTCAGCACAGAGCCTGCTTTGGATCCTCTGGTCCCCTCTCTCTCTGCCCCTCCCCGGCTCATTCTCCCTCTCACTCAAAATCAATAAATTTAATAAATAAATAAATAAATGTACATTCTTTTGGTAAATTTCCTGACATCATTACTTTGAATTACATTTCTTTCCTGTGAACTCCCACTGAATCTACTCATCTCACTGACTTTCAACTGGTAGTTTAGTATAGTTAATTTAATTAGTAACATAACTAATAATGTAACCAATACATACATTTTCCCCTTATATTTCACATGTACCTTAAAAAGCAGATGATAAGTGAAATACACAAATATATGCAATGCTCTGTAAACAAACAAGGTATAAGCCATGCCATGTTTTCTAATTCCCAAGCTGGTGCAATCCTAATGAACTTCCAGAGCAGAAACTTATCTCTCATCTTTCGAACTTAAGATTTTGCCTAAAATACATCATTTGTGGACCATTACCAATATCAGAACTGATTCATTAAATTCCCAGCTAAGGGGTGTTTGTGCTTACGTATCTAAAAAAATAATTTGGCTCATTGTGTAGTAATTATTTACCTACAGGGGCCTAAAATCGCCAATGTTTATAGACCTGGGCAATGATGTCACTTCCGGCATACTTTACAGTGCTAACATTTTGCAGTGTAAGCTGAATTCTTAACCACTTTACTGCTTCCTAGCTCGATGGTAACTTTTGAGCCATACTGAATCTAACAATCTTTCCCAGAAAAAGTGGAGAATGTTGGTGTGTTGAAATTCATATTAACTAGAATTTTCTCTTAGTATTTAATAAGATTGATGCCTCTATAATCTAATTCACAGCTGATGGCAGCCTTAAGATTCTTTTCCCCCAGAAGGGGCAGGTCCCAGCTTGCTATGGAGATGACCCCTTGCAAAATAAATGGCACCAGGCAACTAATTTCAACCAAACTATTGCCTCCTAACGTAAGATGTTTACATTCTTTTTTTGTTGTTTGTTTTGTTTTGTATTACCCCAATTTTAAGATTTTTCTCATCTTTAATCATTTTTGAGGGAAGTTCAAAAGATACTCAAGCTATGTTTCTTTTTTCTCAGATCTATTTCCAAACCAAAGGTTTTCCCTATCTCTTCACAGATGGCAAAGGGGACTAGAGGGTAGATTAATGCCTTTCTGCAGTTGACCTCTCTGAGAATCAAGCTTCTATCCTGTGACTATAAGAATTCATTCTTGGGGCGCCTGGGTGGCTCAGTGGGTTAAGCGTCCGACTTCAGCTCAGGTCACGATCTCACGGTCCGTGAGTTCGAGCCCCACGTTGGGCTCTGGGCTGATGGCTCAGAGCCTGGAGCCTGCTTCCGATTCTGTGTCTCCCTCTCTCTCTGCCCCTCCCCCATTCATGCTCTGTCTCTCTCTGTCTCAAAAAAAATAAATAAACGTTAAAAAAAATTAAAAAAAATAAAAAAAGAATTCATTCTTGTATAGATGCTCACATAAATGATAATAATTTTATTATGAGCCTGAATACTGCAAAATTCATATTTTTAGACATTCTTAATTCCGTATCTTATACAGCATCCAGAACGTACTGTCACCTTGAATGAAAACCATAAGGCACCCAAATACAGAAAGAGAACTCTGTATGAATTGCTGTTCTCTGTGAAACCCTTCAGGATGTTCTCTTTTTATTAGAGATATGGTTTTAACTAGCTTAGTTCCCTCAACTCAGTGAGAAGTTTGTGATCTCTTATATTTTTTAACATCTCCTTCATAATTAAATAACTATGTGGTAAGATTTATTCAAACTAACATAAAATTACTCTCATTTGGCAAGAGACCAAGTCTTAATAAAATAACACGTTTAAATCCTTTTAGTATCAGGATGCACTAAATACTCATAGAAAAAAATTGGCATTTTTCCCACAGATGAACTCTGAATCTATTATTTATTATTGCTTTAAATAAATGCCATGTGTACACTTAGGCAAATAATATTCCACATCAATTCCAAGATACAATGTAGCCCAACAGGGGATCTTTGAGCTTCATTATCATGGACTGCCTTATTTCCAGATCATAACCTTAACCACGTCTCATGTCTTAGGGAGTGCAAATCTACTACTAACCATTCATCTTAGGAAATGCATGTTGCTGCTACTGGAAGCCAAAAGAAAGCTGGAGTAGCCATACTTATATCAGACAAACTAGACTTTAAATTAAAGGCTGTAACAAGAGATGAAGAAGGACATTATATAATAGTGACAGGGTCTATCCATCAGGAAGAGCTAACAATTATAAATGTCTATGTGCCGAATACCGGAGCGCCCAAATATATAAAACAATTACTCATAAACATAAGCAACCTTATTGAGAAGAATGTGGTAATTGCAGAGGACTTTAACACCCCACTTACAGAAATGGATAGATCATCTAGACACACGGTCAATAAAGAAACAAGGGCCCTGAATGAGACATTGGATCAGATGGACTTGACAGATCTATTTAGAACTCTGCATCCCAAAGCAACAGAATATACTTTCTTCTCGAGTGTACATGGAACATTCTCCAAGATAGATCACATACTGGGTCACAAAACAGCCCTTCATAAGCTACAAGAATTGAAATCATACCATGCATACTTTCAGACCACAATGCTATGAAGCTTGAAATCAACCACAGAAAAAAGTCTGGAAAACCTCCAAAAGCATGGAGGTTAAAGAACACCCTACTAACGAATGAGTGGGTCAACCAGGCAATTCGAGAAGAAATTAAAAAATATATGGAAACAAACGAAAATGAAAATACAACAATCCAAACGCTTTGGGACGCAGCGAAGGCAGTCCTGAGAGGAAAATACATTGCAATCCAGGCCTATCTCAAGAAACAAGAAAAATCCCAAATACAAAATCTAACAGCACACCTAAAGGAAATAGAAGCAGAACAGCAAAGGCAGCCTAACCCCAGCAGAAGAAGAGAAATAATAAAGATCAGAGCAGAAATAAACAATATAGAATCTAAAAAAACTGTAGAGCAGATCAACGAAACCAAGAGTTGGTTTTTTGAAAAAATAAACAAAATTGACAAACCTCTAGCCAGGCTTCTCAAAAAGAAACGGGAGATGACCCAAATAGATAAAATCATGAATGAAAATGGAATTATTACAACCAATCCCTCAGAGATACAAACAATTATCAGGGAATACTATGAAAAATTATATGCCACAAATTGGACAACCTGGAAGAAATGGACAAATTCCTGAACACCCGCACTCTTCCAAAACTCAATCAGGAGGAAATAGAAAGCTTGAACAGACCCATCACCAGTGAAGAAATTGAATCGGTTATCAAAAATCTCCCAACAAATAAGAGTCCAGGACCAGATGGCTTCCCAGGGGAGTTCTACCAGACGTTTAAAGCAGAGATAATACCTATCCTTCTCAAGCTATTCCAAGAAATAGAAAGGGAAGGAAAACTTCCAGACTCATTCTATGAAGCCAGTATTACTTTGATTCCTAAACCAGACAGAGACCCAGTAAAAAAAGAGCACTACAGGCCAATATCCCTGATGAATATGGATGCCAAAATTCTCAATAAGATACTAGCAAATCGAATTCAACGGCATATAAAAAGAATTATTCACCATGATCAAGTGGGATTCATTCCTGGGATGCAGGGCTGGTTCAACATTCGCAAATCAATCAACGTGATACATCACATTAACAACAAAAAAAGAGAAAAACCATATCATCCTGTCAATCGATGCAGAAAAGGCCTTTGACAAAATCCAGCACCCTTTCTTAATAAAAACCCTTGAGAAAGTCGGGATAGAAGGAACATACTTAAAGATCATAAAAGCCATTTATGAAAAGCCCACAGCTAACATCATCCTCAACGGGGAAAAACTGAGAGCTTTTTCCCTGAGATCAGGAACACGACAGGGATGCCCACTCTCACCGCTGTTGTTTAACAAAGTGCTGGAAGTTCTAGCATCAGCAATCAGACAACAAAAGGAAATCAAAGGCATCAAAATTGGCAAAGATGAAGTCAAGCTTTCGCTTTTTGCAGATGACATGATCTTATACATGGAAAATCTGATAGACTCCACCAAAAGTCTGCTAGAACTGATACATGAATTCAGCAAAGTTGCAGGATACAAAATCAATGTACAGAAATCAGTTGCATTCTTATACACTAACAATGAAGCAACAGAAAGACAAATAAAGAAACTGATCCCATTCACAATTGCACCAAGAAGCATAAAATACCTAGGAATAAATCTAACCAAAGATGTAAAGGATCTGTATGCTGAAAACTATAGAAAGCTTATGAAGGAAATTGAAGGAGATATAAAGAGATGGAAAAACATTCCGTGCTCATGGATTGGAAGAATAAATATTGTCAAAATGTCAATCCTACCCAAAGCTATCTACACATTCAATGCAATCCCAATCAAAATTGCACCAGCATTCTTCTCGAAACTAGAACAAGCAATCCTAAAATTCATATGGAACCACAAAAGGCCCCGAATAGCCAAAGTAATTTTGAAGAAGAAGACCAAAGCAGGAGGCATCACAATCCCAGACTTTAGCCTCTACTACAAAGCTGTCATCATCAAGACAGCATGGTATTGGCACAAAAACAGACACATAGACCAATGGAATAGAATAGAAACCCCAGAACTAGACCCACAAACGTATGGCCAACTCATCTTTGACAAAGCAGGAAAGAACATCCAATGGAAAAAAAGACAGTCTCTTTAACAAATGGTGCTGGGAGAACTGGACAGAAACATGCAGAAGGTTGAAACTAGACCACTTTCTCACACCATTCACAAAAATAAACTCAAAATGGATAAAGGACCTGAATGTGAGACAGGAAACCATCAAAACCTTAGAGGAGAAAGCAGGAAAAGACCTCTCTGACCTCAGCCGTAGCAATCTCTTACTTGACACATCCCCAAAGGCAAGGGAATTAAAAGCAAAAGTGAATTACTGGGACCTTATGAAGATAAAAAGCTTCTGCACAGCAAAGGAAACAACCAACAAAACTAAAAGGCAACCAACGGAATGGGAAAAGATATTTGCAAATGACATATCGGACAAAGGGCTAGTATCCAAAATCTATAAAGAGCTCACCAAACTCCCCACCCAAAAAGCAAGTAACCCAGTGAAGAAATGGGCAGAAAACATGAATAGACACTTCTCTAAAGAAGACATCCGGATGGCCAACAGGCACATGAAAAGATGCTCAGCGTCGCTCCTTATCAGGGAAATACAAATCAAAACCACACTCAGGTATCACCTCACGCCAGTCAGAGTGGCCAAAATGAACAAATCAGGAGACTCTAGATGCTGGAGAGGATGTGGAGAAACGGGAACTCTCTTGCACTGTTGGTGGGAATGCAAATTGGTGCAGCCGCTCTGGAAAGCAGTGTGGAGGTTCCTCAGAAAATTAAAAATAGACCTACCCTATGACCCAGCAATAGCACTGCTAGGAATTTATCCAAGGGACACAGGAGTACTGATGCATAGGGGCACTTGTACCCCAATGTTCATAGCAGCACTCTCAACAATAGCCAAATTATGGAAAGAGCCTAAATGTCCATCAACTGATGAATGGATAAAGAAATTGTGGTTTATATGCACTATGGAATACTACGTGGCAATGAGAAAGAATGAAATATGGCCTTTTGTAGCAACGTGGATGGAACTGGAGAGTGTGATGCTAAGTGAAATAAGCCATACAGAGAAAGACAGATACCATATGGTTTCACTCTTATGTGGATCCTGAGAAACTTAACAGGAACCCATGGGGGAGGGGAAGGAAAAAAAAAAAAAGAGGTTAGAGTGGGAGAGAGCCAAAGCATAAGAGACTGTTGAGAACTGAGAGCAAACTGAGGATTGATGGGGGGTGGGAGGGAGGAGAGGGTGGGTGATGGGTATTGAGGAGGGCACCTTTTGGGATGAGCACTGGGTGTTGTATGGAAACCAATTTGACAATAAATTTCATATATAAAAAAAATAAAATAAATAAAATAAAAAGCATTACATACAAAAAAAAAAAGGAAATGCATGTTGCTTCATGTGGCTTTAATTAACATGAAACAAACTTTAAGGCATATGTAGTGAGCTCTGCGCTTCCTCACTAGGTAAATGGTTATATCTCTTTCTTTTAATAGCCAATGTATAAATAATCTGGAATAATCTTTTTCCCACAAGATATGTAGCAGGAAAAAAAAACCAGTTAACATAATATTGAGTTGTTGGTAACAAATTAATTTGTGTTAGGAAATTTGTATTGGAAATCATAGGCTGTGCTTAAATTAAGAGAGAAAGGAAGTCTGTGAAACCCAAAGTCTATTTAGTTGCAAATGGCTTTTCCTAATGTGTTATCAAGAGTCATAACTATGTTGGTACTTAGTAAGTTTACAAAGTTATCTTTTCCTGGGGCAGATATTCCAGTGTGTGTATGTATATATATCCACATATATGTATGCACGTATGTATGCATACAATGTTTTTGGAGATTATGACTACAATTATTCTTTTTCTAAATTTTTTATGTTTTTTTAATTTTATTTTTTGAGAGAGAGAAAGACAGAGTACAAGCAGGGGAGGGGCAGAGAGAGAGGTAGGTATTCAATCCAAAGCAGGCTCCAGGCTCTGAGCTGTCAACACACGGCCCTACAAAGGGCTGGAACTCAACAGAGTACAAGATCATGACCTAAGCTAAAGTCGGATGGTCAACTGACTGAGCCACCCAGGTGCCCCTGACTAGTTATTCTTTTTTTTTTAATTATTTTTTAACGTTTACTTATTTTTGAGACAGAGGAGACAGAGCATGAACGGGGGAGGGTCATAGAGAGAGGGAGACACAGAATCTGAAACAGGCTCCAGGCTCTGTCAGCACAGAGCCTGACGCAGGGCTCAAACTCACAGACCGCAAGATCATGACCTGAGCCAGAGTCTGACGCTTAACCAACTGAGCCACCCAAGCGCCTCTGACTACAGTTATTCTTAACAAGTGCTCTGGACAGCTTCTGTAAAATTCTTTTATTTAAATTTTTTTCATGTTTGTTTATTTTGAATGAGAGAGAGACAGAGCACAAGCAGGGGAGGGGCAGAGAGAGAGGGAGACACAGAATCCAAAGCAGGTTCCATGCTCTGAGCTGTCAGCATAGAGCCTGACACAGGGTTCCAACCCACAAACCGTGAGATCATGACCTAAGCTGAAGTCAGACGCTTAACTGACTGAGCCACCCAGGCACCCCAACTTCTGTAAAATTCTTAAGTCAACAAAACAAAACTTAATTCTGTGCAACCATATGTGCACGCATGCACATACACACAGACACTCCTACTTTTGTTGGATAGTATTTATATATGTATTAAAAATGAAGTTTCAGGGGCGCCTGGGTGGCTCAGTCGGTTGAGCGTCCGACTTCAGCTCAGGTCATGATCTCGCGGTCCGTGAGTTCAAGCCCTGCGTCGGGCTCTGGGCTGATGGCTCAGAGCCTGGAGCCTGTTTCCAATTCTGTGTCTCCCTCTCTCTCTGCCCCTCCCCCGTTCATGCTCTGTCTCTCTCTGTCTCAAAAATAAATAAACGTTAAAAAAAAATTATTAAAAAAAAAATGAAGTTTCTGTTGCTCTATGTAGGAAAACCTAGTTAAGCACCACTTCTTGCAAAAATATATCTGAGTACGATGCGTATATAGCACATTTATTAATACACCAGCTTTGGAGTTGGGCTCAAAGGTTCTTTTTTTTTTTTTTTTTTTTTTTTTTTTTTAATTTTTTTGGGGACAGAGAAAGACCGAGCATGAATGGGGGAGGGGCAGAGAGAGAGAGAGACACAGAATCGGAAACAGGCTCCAGGCTCTGAGCCGTCAGCCCAGAGCCCGACGCGGGGCTCGAACTCACGGACCGCGAGATCGTGACCTGGCCGAAGTCGGACACTTAACCGACTGCGCCACCCAGGCGCCCTGGGCTCAAAGGTTCTAATCCAGATTGCAACATGCTAGCTTTGTGACTGTTAAAAATGGCTTTTCTTCTCTAATTCTTTGTGTTCTAATGTTATGAGGCCGTGTTAATAAGTACTACATCATAGAGGGTTGTCATTATGATTAAAGGAAATGATGTTTGCAAAGTACTTATTGCAATTCAAATTCATTAGTATCTGAAATAGAATACTCAACAAGTGTTTAATATAATAGTAATAACTAAAATAACTAAACTATTAATAATGACTGAAGGTATTCAAGATGTACTCTTTCATCCCATTAAAAATATTTCACTATTAGCTTGCAATTTCACCTTTACATATGTATTTTTATTATATTAATTTTTTCATTTGTTCTTAGAATATTCACTGAACTTCTGTATTCTTCCTTTATTGTGCCAGTACATAGAATAGTATGGTGGTCAAAGCAGACATAGTCTTTTCCTTATGGAGCTTGCAAAGTAGTAGGGAGAAAGAGATAATAATTGTGTAAATACATGACTATATACTCTGATAATGGCTAAAAATTCAAAGTGAAATTGCTAAACACCAGTAATTACAAGGAAGATCTATTCTTTTTTTTTTTAACTTTTTAACGTTTATTTATTTTTGAGACAGAGAGAGACAGAGCATGAACGGGGGAGGGGCAGAGAGAGAGAGGGAGACACAGAATCCGAAGCAGGCTCCAGGCTCTGAGCCGTCAGCACAGAGCCTGACGCTGGGCTCGAACTCACGGACCGCGAGATCGTGACCTGAGTTGAAGTCGGACGCTTAACCGACTGAGCCACCCAGGAGCCCCAAGGAAGATCTATTCTAATCTGAGACACAGTCCCGAAGACAAGACATCATATGCAATATCTGGGACAATATTGTATTAAAATACCTAAAGTATTTGTTTACCTGAAATATTTGGTCATCTGCAATTCACATTTAGAGAGGCTTCTCCAAGAATTTGCTCCTGGGTTGAAAACTGAAGAATAAGTAAGCATTGTCAAAGTAGTACAGATGTTGGAAGTTTTCTGGGGTAGAAGACAGCACTTGCAATTATCCTGGAGTGGAGGGAACATCTTAAAAATTAATGGTGCTGGAGGTGCATGGGCAGTTCAGTTGGTTAAGCGACCATCTCTTGATTTCAACCCCGGTCATGATCTCATGGCTTCTGAGACCCAGCCACACAGAGTGTGGAACCTGCGTGGGATTCTCTCTCTCCCTCCTTCTCTGTCTCTCTGCCCCTCCCCCACTCATGCTCATTCTCATGTTCTCTCAAAATAAATAATTAAACATTAAAAAAAAAGAATTGATAGTTCAATAGAGCTGGGGCTCAGAAAACAAGAGAGGTGGTATTCCACAGAGTTAAATAGATAGGCAGGTCTAGATAAGCAAGGATCTTGATCCATACTTGATTGGAAGTCAATAAAAGTTTTAGGCATTAGAGTAGCATCAGATTTACATTTTAGTCACAAGAACTTTTCCAACATCACCTCTGTCACTTCTTATACACAGCTCTTCTTCACAGAGTTGTCCCAGTGTGCACTTATTGATGAAGTCAAGCCCTCACAAAAAGTCAAGGAAAAGCCACTAAATATGTGAGCATAAATAGCCAAGTAGATAGGGCAAGCATGTTGAGGCAATGTGATGGAAAGTGGAAAAGTGCTGAGATCCAGGGCTGAAATTACCTCCTGAGGTATTACGAACAACTCTGAGATTGCTGTGGATAAGTATTTATGGTTACATTTAATTAATATTTTCACCAGGATAACTATCAAAGGATGTGTATGTTTGAAAGACCTAAAGACTTTTGATACACATCATCAAATTCTTTTTTTAAGTTTATTTATTTAGAAAGAGAAAGAGAGCAGGGGAGGGGCAGAGACAAACAGGGGGAGAGAGAGAGAGAGAGAGAGAGAGAGAGAGAGAGAGAGAGAGAGGATCCAGGCAGGCTCTGTGCTGTCAGCACCGAGGATAGCACGCAGCCTGCATGGGGCTTTATCTCATGAACTCCAAGGTCATGACCCCAGCCTAAATCAAGATCTGGCTGCTTAATCGGCTGAGCCACCCAGGTGCCCCACACATCATCAAATTCTAAGGTAGTTATTTTTTATGTTACAATGATGTGAAAATTACGTAACGATGTTTTGCCCTTAGTTTATGGAGGGCATCTTGTTTTAATATAGTGTCCAATAACAACTAACATGAAGTATTAGAGAAAGGATAGATTTTCAAATCACACTGCCCTGGGTTTGAATTTTGGCTCTGCCAGTTGATATTCCTGCGATCACAGGAATTAATTATGTAGGGATGTTAGTTCATTTCCTCTGGAAGTAGTTTTTATGTCCTTAATATTAACTTTGGTGAAAAAAAATTTAATTGCATTTACTTTTACACATATGTTAAATGTTAAATAAAGACATCTATTTGGAACCAACAAAGATATGTAAGGAAGCCATTTCTCATTAACCAACTTATGGAAAAAAGAGGAAATCTGTAGTTAGAAACATACAAAGCAGAGATAATGCACTGGCATGAAATGACACCTTACACAAAAAGCATTATACAAACAAAACCTATTAATAAGTTGCAGGGGTTATGAAACAGTATGCTGCTTAAGTTAAAAAAATTGAAAAAAAGAAAAACCCAAATCCTCAATGTCCTATTTGTGGAGAGAAGCAGCTAATATTTGGAAAGGTTATTGTGTAAGCAAAACTTGGTGGGAGGGTGTTGGTTTCAGTTCAGTATATTGTATGCATCCTCCACATAGGGCAAAATAAAATAATTATTGTTTTCAGTTGTTTTAATTGGCTATATAGGAGAACCCACAGTAAATACGACAAGCTAAAAAGTGAGCAAAGGTAAGAGAATTTTTAAAATATTCAGGGGTGAGTTTCTATGGATTCAGTAGATGTCAGCATAGTTTGGACTACTGCTAATGAATTACTGCTTATGGGGTCAGCCATGTACATACAACAAGCCAGTACGGTCTATATTATTATTCCCATTTTGCAGACGAGAACATGGAGGCTCAACTAATGTGAGTAACTCACTGACTGCAACACAACTATGGAGTGAAAGCATTGGGATTGAAGCTTAGATCTGTCTGATACTGGCACCTGCTCTCATTCTGCTCTGCCCATGCCATCTCAGAAACCTCATCCTACTAGAGTATAAACCGCTGTTCTTGAACCAACCCGTTCTCTTTTCATATTAACAGGTAACTAGTGAGAGAAGAGTAGAGAAGGGAGGGAAAGCAGAATTTTCCAGAAAGTCCAGCCTCTTAGAAATTCAAAAGGGTTCAAGGTGTCAAAACCCAGCTTCTCCCTGCAGCAGTGATAGGAAGGGTTTGCTGTTGGTTAACAAGAAAGTTGAGAGCCCATCTCAATACCTTGGAGGTATAAACACTGAGGGAAATGTTTCAGCAACCTGCAGGGGATGTGTTATATTTGTCTTCTTGCCTGAGGAACTTGCCAATTATGTGAAAATGCCAACTGGTCTCCTTACCTGATTTTGAGTAATACCTCTCAAGAAAATAAAAATGTCCAGAGATAGTAAGCAAAAATCATACAAGATGAAAATATTGAAAAGACTTTCTTTTCCTGAGGAGGCAGAGGCAAATTAAAATATTTCAAGAGTAGGCAATTAAAAAAAAATGACAGAGAATGAAAAGAAAAGGAGAAATAATCTATTCATATAGAAGCAGTGCAGAAATTTCAACATTAAGAATGTTTTCTCAGTTAATTTGTTAATTTAGAAACTCAAGATTAAACCAATATATTGTATGATGCTATAAACCATAAACTTACACACAAATGCATACAAACTTTGTATTATGACTATAGAAGCACAATAAATGCATGGACATACACATCTAAAAGGACAGTCAGGGGCACCAGGGTGGCTAAGTCACGTGAGCATCCAAATTCAGCTCAGGTCAGGATCTCACAGTTCATAGGTTCGAGCCCCTGTCGGGCTCTGCTAACAGCTTGGAGCCTGGAGCCTGCTTCGGATTGTTTGTTTCCCTCTCTCTCTGCCTCTCTCATGCTCTCTCTCTTTCTCTCTCTCTCTCAAAAATAAAATAAACACTAAAAAAATAACTAACTAACTAAATAAAAGGAGAGTCATTGCTGGTTGTTTGGGTGTGGCAGAATCATGTGTCATTTTTTTCTCCTGTTTGCAAAATTGTGCCTTCTGTATTATCTGCAATGAAAATGGAATACTTGCTCATACACAAATGTATACCTCTTCCCATAGAAGCCATAGAAGGCTCCACAACTTTCCACAACACACAGAAAATTCACAAGAATTATAAGATTTAAGGGAATGTGTTTTGTGTGTGAAGATATTCTAGTGATGTGTAGGAATACTCTTTGGAGAGAGAGAGAGAGATGCAATATTGGTTATATATACACCTGGCATAACCAGGGAGTATACTTTTGTTCTGGAATGTTCTGTTCCATGTTTCATTCTGGTATTTTTTTTTGCCAAGGATTATAATCTTTTTTCTCTATTATGTACTTCACTCAGTGCAGGTGGGTCACGGACGTTTTTCTTTTGCTTTCCCCACCTTGGACTATCCAGCATTAGAGCCCCAACACCTTCATGTTTGAAGGATCCCTCTATTATAAGCCCTTGTGGGTGGAAGGGACTGCATGATTCCTGGCCTCCTGACACTAAGATGTGCCTATTTATATAGGCACATGACTCAGGTTTGGCCAATCAGATGGCTCCATTCTACTGAGGGTTTTGTTGGGTAGAAGCAGCAACATATTGAGCTTCTAGGGGTACCGATGGCAGAACAAATTCAAGTGTCCAGTGGCATTGCTTGGTACAAGCTTTGGGATGGATCCACCCTTCGGTAAGGGATGCTAGCCCTTCTTTCACTCTGTTGCTTTTGATACCTGGCCTCCACTGCTGTGTCCATTTGCAAAGCTTGGTTCTAAAGCTGTCCCCTCAATTGGTAATGCACCCACTATCATTTTAATGAATTCATTTTATTCCTAAATCAGTCAAAGTTGGTTTCTGTTGTTTGTATTTAAAAAGTCCTGACGGATACCAAGTGTGAAGAAATAATTCTTGGACACAACAAGTAAAAGAACTTACGGGAATGTATCCTTAATTGTTTTGAAATTGGGGATAGAAGTGCAAAAATCTTGGAGCATGGGTGGTGGTTTAACTTTTCCCAGTTAAAAACATCGTGCCAGACATTCATTTGGCAAAGAAAGGAGGAAATTGAATGGTGATACCTGGAACACACAGTAGGTGTTTAAAACTAAATTTGGTTTACTCGACCGTGGTTTATGATATTTTAACAGCAGTTTTCAGCAAAAGGATGGTACACGCCTTATCAGATCTGGTAGGAGTATTTGTTTATCTTTGTTCAAAAATTGTGAGGGATTTAAAGTTGTTACTGCAGAAGAAAATCCCCTAATCAAATGACTTTTTTTTTTTTTATTAAGGACAGTAGATGTTCATTCATAAAATACGCATTTAGTGCTTTCTCTGTGTCAGGTACTAAGTTGCCGGAAAGAGAAAAACATGATCAATCTCTTCTCTCTAGAAATGTCTATTTTGTACTGTCTTAGTTACTTTCTATCCATATCATAATATTTTGTTCATTTGTTTGTATCCCATTGATTTGTGAATTCCTTGGGGATATGGGACTTATTTTCTATTTATTTATGTTCCTAGAACATAACACAATCTCTCATACATAACTGGCTTTCAAAAAATGTATACCAAATGAATAAGTGAATGAATGAATAAATGAATAAAAAATGACATAAGTAAGTAGCCTGAACAATCACCCTTAGTGAGTTCTATTTGCATCCCAGTCAACTTGCTTATCAGTGACATGAGGGAACACAGAGGCAAGCTTATCAAACACACAGATGCTTTCTGTGCAGTATAAGAAATACCTACGACATATAATGACAATCGGAGATCTCAATATTTATTATCTGGTGTAACTGAGAAAAGATTTGGAGGAGTTTATTATAATATATTTCAATTTGTTCCTTTAAAAATTATCAGCTGTCTAGGAAGAAGCTGGAACAGACCTGGCTTAAAAGCAGGTAATATAGGGGCGCCTGGGTGGCTCAGTCAGTTAGCGATCAATTTTGGCTCAGGTCATGATCTCGTGGTTTGTGAGTTCAAGCCCTGCGTTGGGATCTGTGCTGGCAGCTCAGGCTGGGGAGCCTGCTTTGGATTCTCTGTTTCCTTCTCTCTCTCTGCCCTTTCCCCACTTGTGCTCTTTCTCTCTCTCTCAAAAATAAATAAACGTTAAAAAATTTTTTTTAAAAAGCAGTTAATACAGGGGCACCTGGCTGGCTCAGTCAGTACAGCATGCGAGTCTTGACCTCAGGGTTGTGAGTTTGAGGCCCATGTTGGGCATAGAGATTATTACTTAACAAAAGAGCAGGTAATAGAATGTGATGAATTAACAGATAGAAAATGAAGGTAACACTGACAGCACCCTCTGTGAGGCAGCAGTGTAACAGGTCTTCTCTGTCAATTCTGTCTGTAAGGAAGGGAGACAGCCATCCCCTCTGCACTGCACTGGTCAGGCTCTGCATGGAAAACTGTGTTCTCTGTGGCTCTGAATTTGAAGGTTTCTGAAAAAGACCACATTCAGAAAAGTGTGATCTTTATGCTGAAGTGTTTGAAAACCAGAATATACACTTTAACCACCTGAGGAAATGCAGTCTAGAAACACTTAGCATAAGCATAATGTAATTAACTCAAGATCTAGAAATTAATTACTGGAATTCTAAAGTGCCCAATCATCTTTTCAGACTAGGCATGGAACAGCAAATCAGCAGTTCAAGCTGAGGAGAAAAGAACAAAGAGCAGAGGGTAAGATGGGCAAGTGAATGGACAACCTGAAACATGGGTTATTGTCAGAGACTTGTTTTTACCTGTTTCCTGTGCTTCAAAGACCTGGCCTAAGGAAAGGGCAAATGCATATACAAAAGTAGGACAAATAGGCTAATGTGCTCAAAAGCTATTTTAAGAAGCATCTGTATTTCTACCGGTAAACTTTTTATAAAATAAAATGATCAGAATACAAAGATGACATTGAACATGGGGTGGGGAGGTCAGGTCCAAGTGCCTTGACTGGAACTCTTTGAGTAGTGACTGATGATACCAGAGAGGGAGGCCATAGACAAAAATACTAGTTTGAGGGGAAATTTACATAAGATGAATTCTTAAAAACACTTTCAATTAAAAAACTTTACCTTGAGGCACCTGGCTGGCTCAGTCGGGGAGCACGAGACTCTTGATCTCGGGGTTGTTAAGTTTGAGCCCCACATTGGATGCAGAGAGTTCTTAAAATGTTAAAAAAAACCACACAAAAAAACCCTCTGACTTTATTCAATTTAAGAGAGTGATGGATTTTTTTTCCAATTAACATAAATCTTTTGAGATGTTGTATATAGAAACGTTTAAGATATTTTATAAATTAAGTTTTTTTTATGCATGGAGGAAAACTAAAGAGTAATAGTTTTAATGTTTATTTCTTTATTCTGAGAGAGAATTCAAGTGAAAGAGGGGCAGAGAGAGAGAATCTCAAACAGGCTCCATGCTGTCAGTGCAAAATCTGGTGCGGGGCTCAAACCCAAGAACTGTGAGATCATGACCTGAGCTGAAATTGAGTGGGACATTTAACTGATTGAGCCACCCAGGTGCCCCTAAAGAGTATTTTTTTAAACCTTTAAAATCCATTTATCCTTTATAGAAGTAGGACAGACTCTGAGACTACCTGAACTAAATTCTGAATTTCAGTATTTTCTGGCTGAGTGATCTTTAACAAATTAGTTACCCTGTCATTGCCTAGGTTTCCTTACCTGTTAAATCATGGTAATAGTGCACTGAATTGAATGAGATAGTAATAATTTAGAAAAATATCTGTCATGTGGTAAGCACAAAAAGGTTTGCTGAAATTATCATTTTATATATAATGATATTAACATATCTGAGAAGCATATTTGACATAGCCTATGCATGTTATGATGCGTATCCATGTTTTATCTCCATATATAACTCACTATGATGTTCAGCAGGGATTATTTATTTTCATGTTTTTTTTTTCTAATTATTGGAAATGTATTTTTAGCTTTTAAGACCTAGTCACCAGTCTGACATTTTATATTCCAGATTGGTTCCACTGATTACTGGTCAGATTTAAGGATGTTGCTTGTGGATGGAATAGGGTTAATTGGACTGGTTCCAAAAATAGCAAATCTACTGATTTATAAGTGATATGAGACTCCTTAGGAATTTATTGTGTTCCTGCAGGACTCTGGCGTTATACTAGAAGCTAGGAACAAGTAAGATATAAAACACTGGAATCCCACCTCTACTGAAGGAAACAGGTTATTAAAATTCTAATAATTACATCGATTCACAGCAGTGAGTGCGTGATAAGGGATAATCTATACTGATCTGAGGAAAAGAGGGAAAATACAAGGAAGGCTGTCAAAAAGAGGAGATTTCTTTTTTTTTTTAATTTAAATTTTCATTAACATACAGTGCAATATTGGTTTCAGGAGTAGAATTTAGTGACTTATCACATACATCACCCAGTGCTTATCACAAGCGCCCTCCTCAATGCCCATCACCCATCTAGCCCATCTCCCACTCACCTTGCTCCATCAACCCTCAGTTTATTCTCTATTGTTAAGTGTCTCTTGTGTTTTGTTTCCCTCTCTTCTCTCCCCCCCACGTGTTCATCTGTTTTGCTTCTTAAATTCCACACATGAGTGAAATCATACAGTATTTGTCTCTCTGAGTGACTTCTTTTGCTGGCAGAATACATTCTAGCTACATGCACACCATTGCAAATGGCAAGATGCCATTCTTTTTTGATGGCTGGGTAATATGCCATTATATGTATATGTCACAATTTCTTTACCCATTCATTAGTCAAACTACCCTATAATCCGGAAAGAGGGGAGAGGATTTCTGAGCTGAAATTAAAGGTTGAAATATAATTTAAGCTAACTGTATATCAATCCCATCTTCCCAATTACATGCTTCCTTTTTTAATTTTTTTTATTTTTTTTTTAATTTTTAAAAAAAATTTTTTTAACGTTTGTTTATTTTTGAGACAGAGAGAGAGAGCGCATGAACAGGGGAGGGTCAGAGAAAGAGGGAGACACAGATTCTGAAACAGGCTCCAGGCGCGGAGCTGTCAGCACAGAGCCCGACATGGGGCTTGAACTCAAGGACCGCGAGATCATGACCTGAGCCGAAATTGGACGCTTAACTGACTGAGCCACCCAGGCGCCCCTCTTTTTTTAATGTTCTCTCTTAAAGTTGGTTTATTCTTCCAAATTGTAATACTAATATAAATAATGCTTATTCACAAAGGAGATAATGCAATACCAAGGTGTACAAAGTCGAAACAACATTTCTTTCCCTTCACTAAATCCCGTTCTACTTCCTTCCCAAACTCCATTCATTATTAAAACCCTTGCCAGACTCCTCCCACAACTTTTCAGTGCTTTTGAATTGCATATTAACTAGAAGCCTGGAATACATGTAGCTTCTGAAACTCTGTGTGTGTGTGTGTGTGTGTGTGTGTGTGTGTGTGTGTGTGTGTGTCTGTGTGTTTTAAGAAGTTTGGTTTCCATTTATTCGTTTTTATTAAAAAAATCATGTATATTGGGGCGCCTGGGTGGCGCAGTCGGTTAAGCGTCCGACTTCAGCCAGGTCACGATCTCGCGGTCCGGGAGTTCGAGCCCCGCGTCAGGCTCTGGGCTGATGGCTCAGAGCCTGGAGCCTGTTTCCGATTCTGTGTCTCCCTCTCTCTCTGCCCCTCCCCCGTACA